>NC_069129.1:74522048-74733578 GCF_026914265.1 Mya arenaria
TTGTTTTATCTATTGGGCAGTATCGTCGCGAACATATTTCTCAGTTCTTTGTGTGTTTACGTAACAAACACTTCGGATGTGTAAACAAAGACAATGGTTGTTGTGATTTTGGGCGATTCCCACGTGAAATGACTTCATCGTTTCCTCCTCGAGGATGCCAGCTCGCTGGAAGATGCTTTTCGTTTGACTCATGGTCAGTCCATTGGACTATTTGGACTCAGTGGTGGTAGATTCACTGACAGTCGTGTTATCTGCTCTTTTGAGAGAAAGAGCTTTGTTATCATGATGATTGGAGGAAACGACATTGACTGTGCGAATGGCGTATTGGATTCGCATTTATAAATGTTGCGCATGGTAGCCCTGATGTCGCTATGGGAAACCCGCTTTCATCTCCGAGGATTTTTATTCCTCAGCTACTTCCTCGACGGACCACAAGGAACATACGTGTTGTGGAGTTTAACGAAGCAGTGGTTTTATTTAAACCTGTCCTGAAAACTGAATAATGTGGACGACAGGACCGTATTCACTACTGGAAAGTGCGACGTCTCTTGGACCCCTCCAAGACTATCTTCCTGGACGGTGTTCATCTGAATGCCAAAGGACTCAATATTTTGTTCCACAGCTTTCTGGGGGCTGTCATTCGGTGTTGGCCACTACATTAACTTTGCCAAATGCTCAGCTCCTGCCGGATGTCCCCACATACATAGAGACTTTATCATTTTATTTCATTCCCATTGCGCATGGCTATATTGGTTTTGGTGTATTTATAAATTTTCGCTATTTCTTTAGCTAATGGTACTTATAACACAATTACTAATTTAATGCACATCCTGCACATTAATTTACAACCGATTGACGTCAAATGATTTATTCTGGTTTCATTGCTATCACAATCACAATTTACTGTCTGTATTTCCATACAAATTTCGCATCTACCGCTTGGGCTTTCCTCCAAATGTGTCATGATATTAGTAGGATCTGGTTAGAGTGGATATGTGTATATATTTTTGCATATATATGTATGTATATTTATATATATGTATGTGTATGTGTATATGTGTTTGTATGTGTATGTGTATATGTGTATCTAACACTAGGTTTATATATTAGGCTACCTATTTGGCTAGGGGGCCAACTGTCGTATAACTCTTTGAGGAGTTCGGCTTTTCTGGCCGATTGTGGTATTACTCTATTCTGGAGTCCGGCTATTTAGGCCAATTGTGTTTTACTCTATCGAGGAGTAAAGCTATGGGAACCTATTATTGTTGTACTCTAATGTGGGGTACGGCTTTTAGGGCCGATTGTCGTATGGCTCTTTTGTAGTAGCCTTCGGTTGTATTACTCATTTGTGGAGTATGGCTAATGGGGCCAATTGTTGTATTACTCTATAGTCGAGTATGGCTTTCGGAGCCAATTGTAGTATAGCTCTATTGTAGAGTATGACTATTGGAGCCTATTGTTGTTTTACTCATTTGTGGAGTTTGGCTATTATGGGCCAATTGTTTGTGTAACTTTATTGTAGAGAATGGCTATTGGGGCTGATTGTTGATTTTTACTATATTGTGGAGTATGGCTATTGGGGCCAATTGTTGATTTTTATTCTATTGTTGAGTATGGCTATTTTGGCCGATTTTTGATTTTTGCTCTATTGTAGAATATGGCTATTGGGGCCGATTGTTGACTTTTACTCTATTGTGGAGTCTGGGTATTAGGGCCGATTGTGGATTTTTACTCTATTGTAGGGTATGGATATTGGGGCCTATTGTTGATTTTTACTCTATTGTGGAGTATGGCTATTGGGGCCGATTGTTGATTTTTACTCTATTGTGGATTCTGGCTATTGGGGCCGATTGCTGATTTTTACTCTTTTGTTGAATATGGCTATTGGGGCCGAGGCGGAGTTTGGGTATTAGGGCCGAAGGTTTTATTTTACTCTTTTGGGGAGTAGTTCTATTAATATTCTTTTAGTACCTATTAAGGTGACGGAACATGACAAAAAATTGGTTTCTATGATAGAGGTTACTTACCCCACTCAATTCAATTTCATTTTGGAATTACAAGCACTTTCATCTTCTTACAGCTATGAGCAAAAGGAAACGTGCGGCATTTGACACTCCGTCTGAAGACGAAATAGTGGCTAAAGTGGCACCGGTCGTCACCGAATCGGTTTTTATGTCGCTTCTGAAGATGGGCGTTATCAAGCCGCCAGCTTTGACAACTCCACTCGTCCCAATGCCCTCAGATCCAGACACTCTACATCCGTTGCGGACTGCAGCCGGTGCACGTGCTATAGCTATCAATCCAGAAATACCACCCCTTGATTCAACAAACTCAATTCCCGCCACCGACGCGCTCGACACTTCTTCTGGCGCTCAAGATATTTCGCTTACTGCGGGAGTGGAACGAAAGTTGAAGGCCAAGATTTGGGAGAACAGTTCATTTCGTTTGGGGCATTAATTTCTTCAACGGAATCTGGCCAACTGTCAATGCGCCAATTCAACGAGAGACTTTTCTCCTTTCATAAAGCTGACCAGGAATAGATCAAATCGATGGAAGCTTGGCACAAGACCTTGGCCATGTCCGTGGCGGTGTACACAGAAAAGAACAATGAATTCATTGCTTCCTTAATGAAGTACTCATCTATCATACAAGACCTGGCCAAACACGCGCACACCTGTCAAGTTTGTAGGGGACCACATCCCAAACGCATGTGTACTAAACACAAACATGGAGCCTCCAGTTCGCAACAACTACCAGCTTCTAAGCCGTCAGCGCCTTACCCAAACCGACGGCTATAATCGACAAATATCAGAGTTTCTTTTAACAGACCTTTCAAATGTCTTTACAATTCCATTTGATGGAGCTCTAACTAGACAACCAGTGAGTAATATACTATCAGCTTCAACTCACCCATGCCACGTCAGATAAGCACTTCATAAAGAAGTAGAGGTCGGCAGAGTTGCTGGTCCATTTACATCAAAACCTATCGCACATTCACATGTTTCTCCTAAAAATGTCGTTCCTAAAAATCTGGATAATACAGGCTCATTCGCCATCTTTCTTTTCCAAATGGGGCTTCAGTCAAAGACGTTATTTCTCGTGACAAATGTGCCGTCCACTACAATACCATGGATGATGCGGAAGCACTGGTGAAACACTTTGGACGGGGCTGTTACATAGCTAAGACTGACATAGAAAAAGCATTTAGACTCATTCCTATCCACCCGTCTTCTCGATACTTGGGGTTTTCATTTGAACTCTACCAATGGGCCTAGGCCACTCACGTTACCTTTCCGAACGATTCTCAACAACTCTTGAATGGATAGCCACGAACATACTTGGTACTTCCGGTTGCACCGATATTTTAGATGACTTTCCCTTTGTGTCCAAACCTTTCAACGACCACTGTCTTGCCCACCTGAATAACTTCCTCCAACTTGCGTCCGACATGGGAGTTCCCATCAAGGAGGAAAAAAACTTATTTACCTGATACTATGATGACATTCGTTGGAATCGAACTCGACTCTATTGTCATGGTTTAAAGGCTGCACTTTGAAAAAGTTGAAAAATATACGTGATTGTCTCCTCCGCATGAAACGCAAGAAAAAAGCTACATTACAGGAACTACGTTTTTTCGGCGCATGATTGACCTAACTATGGGTCTTCAGCTGCCACATCACAAGCACCTGATTCGTGTGGATTTGGAAGCCTGGTTCGTGTTCATAAACACTTTCAATGGCAATTCTTTGATGCTCCCTGACCGTTGGGACAGTTCGACCGCTCTCGATCTATATACTGATGCAAGTATCATGGGATTCGGAGGTTATTTTAATGATCGTTACTTTGCAGGGGTGTGGCCGGCCGACAGTGTATGGCACACCTTGCACATAGCTGTGAAATAAATGTTCCCCCTGGTGTTGGCCTTGGAGCTCTGGGGGTCACTCCTGCAGAATAAATGTATCGTTTCCAATCAGAAAATGAAGCCGTAGTGCATATTTATTAACAAACAAAGTTCTAAAGATAAGCATCTCATGAAACTAGTTCGCCGTTTTGTGGTAAAGACATTACAACACAATGTACTTTGTAGAGCCGAACATATTCCCGGCTCTCACAACATTTTAGCCGACTTTCTTTCCCGTGACCAGGTACACACGTTCTTGCGGAGCCGCCGGCCAACAACCTTGTGCTGGAATCGATTCCATTCGACAGCTTGATAATTTGATGGCCGTTGCAGACGGGCTAGTCAACCACGCTTTGACAACGTCTTCGACAAAAACATACAACAGAGCTCTGGCTTCCTACAAGAGCTTCCTGGCATAACACACTCCAGATCTGCCACAAACATATCCCTCATCTCCACAGGCTATCTTGGCGTTCATTGCACATTGCTACATCAACAAGTTGGCTGCATCTACGACCTTAACGTATTTGTCGGCGGTTGGTTACGCTCACAAACTCATGAATTTTAGCGATCATACACAACACCTTTTGGTCAAGAAAAGCTTTCTAGGTTACAACAATCAATGTCGTTCGCCAGACAAACCTCACCTATCACCTCGCAGTTGTTGGAACGCCTGGTGCATTCCCTGTAATTTACTTGTAATTCCGCTTCCCACCGTTGGCTTCTTCAGGCTATGTACCTTTTAGCTTTCCATGTTTTTCTCAGAGTAGGTGAGCTGACAGGACACAGTCGTGGCCCCGCAGTAGTCACTTATTCGTGCATAACGTTTCATTACACAGCTGACATTCCTTCCTACACCTGAAATATTACAAACACTGTCACGGAAAAAAGGAAAGTTGCTAATACCGGCCAAAGTCTCTCCTGTAGCAACTTGTCCAGTGGCTGCCCTTTGGCAGTTTTTTAAGCTACGTTGATCCAACCCAGGTCCCCTCTTCACCTTTCCTGACGGATCGCAAGGGTGAAGAACATTATTCTCCATCAATCTGCGAGCTTCGATTATATATTGTGGATGTGATACTACACTCTACAAAGGCTACAGTTTTCGTATCGGCGCTGCGACCTCGGCAGCCGAACAGGGCCTTTCGGAGTCGCAAATTCAGGAAATGGGGCGTTTAAAATCCTCGGCTTATACAAAATACATCCGCATACCAATGCTAAAGAACGAACCGCATTCAGGCGTTACCAGGTGTAGAGTTTTGTTATAGTCAGTAACCGCTCTTGAGATTATGGGCCTTCTTTATTCTCCGTAGTGTGTTTCATTTTTTCCTTTAATGCCTACTTCGAGTTGTCGGCTCGTGTAAGCACTTTATTGCCTTTTGTATGAATGTATATATATATGTATGTATGTGTGTATCTATATTGCGGAGCGCTTCGAGTTGTGGCCTCGAGCACGTGGGTTGTTCTGCTGTATTCCGTGCATGTTTCTTGTTCATGTCAATTTATTTTCTTTATATTCAACCCCTTTTGTTCAGATATGTTAAGATTCCTGGTACATAGTTTGGAGACTGGAGGTGTGGGCTCTTTCTCTTTTTTAAGTGCTATTCCTGTTCAGAGACTAGAGTTGTGGGCTCTTTCTCTCATCACTTGCTGTGCTCTCCTAAATGCTTTAAGGTTGTTGTTTTTTCAGAGATTGGAGTTGTGGGCTCCTTCTCTAACGCTTCATTCATTTTATTTGTAATTAATTTTGTCGTTCATGTAAATTTTATTTTTCTAGTCACTGATTGTTTCTTCATCATGTCCTGATTGTCACTCTCTTATCATGGATGAGTTGAGGTTGGGGTTTCTTATGGCGTTTTCTTTTCCTCTAACTTTGTTTCGGACATGTATATCGTTCGTTTTCTAACGATATACGTCATTTTATGTCAATAAATGACATTTTTCAGTTCCTATCCTAGTTTGTCAATTACTCGAAACAAATGAACTCAACTCATTCTTTAAAGAGAGTACTAATAAAATTCAATTTATTGCCTAAGATACCATATGTGTCTTTACTGTAACCAGTCAAATTTCTGACTCTAAGTCGAAGAAGTTCTTAGTTTCCACGGTCAAAGTTCCAAATAAAGCGTCTAGATGATGGTTGAGTAGGTTTGAATAGATAAAGAAGGCAAAACACCGATCAATGATAGCGAATTGGTTTAACTAAGATGGATTCACCAACACCACATACTGTAACAAGATCACTTTTTAGGTTCAGTAAAGATCTATAATGGCCAATGACGTTGCAGTAAAGTGAGTTGGTTGTGAGATAACTTGTTCCAGTCCGTACTGGGAAGCTTCGTATGAATACTTAGCTCCTTGATGAGGTTTCTTTGACCATAAGATTAAAATCCCCAGTGATAAGTATGTCAGTAATTATAGCATCACTTTTTAATCCAATAGCTGTCTCAAAATCAAAAATAATTGAAGCTGGTGAGTTTGGGAGCCTATAAAAAGTTCCAGAGAGGATAAGACTCGCAGTCCCATTCATATGATTTGAATAAGGGGATTTTCATGGTCCATTCTGTGTATTGCTGGGACGTAACTAGAAACATAAACCTGAATGCCACCATGACTATCCATCCTATGTTTTTTCAAAGGAACTAAAATTCATGAAAAGGTAGGTCATCGTTCTTTTCATAGGGACCTTACAGTGTTTCAGTAAAGGAATGGATGTCGTAGGCACTAAGCTTTGCAAAAAGGGTGTCCTTTTTATTGAAAAAGGTCTCTATAAATGAATCCGTTACGTCAGTGTTTAATAAGAAATAAATGGAATAGTATGTCACCACAGCGCAATAGAATAATTGACAACCAAGTGAGAAGTTTACATTTATTTAAAAAAAAACAACTTTGCTTTAATGTATAATAGAGACCTACTCGTAGTATTTGTGTTCCTAAGTCAATAGTCATATGATACCATCATTGTGGAATAAAAAATGAAAATCTCCGAAAACAAACTCACCAGCGCTACAGATAAAAAGAAAAATGATTAATAGATCAGGTAAGAACAAAGAAGCATTTATGTTTAAATTTTTGGCTACTGAGCTTGTTTCTGTAGATTTTCACATAAATAATTGAATTCATCAAAAAAATCATAATGACGTGGTGGTAGAAAGATAAATAAAATATTTTCGGAAGACCAAAACATGTTTCAAAAGGTCTATGGTGTTTAAGGGATTGGGTTTTTATTGACACTAAATGTTAGGCTTGACAGACGATCATTGATATAGAAAAGGTGAAGGTTACTACGTGTCGGGCCATAACAGGGAAAAGGTACCTATATTACTCTTAAATGCATACCAGTAGCAAAATTTGTAACATATTGAGCTTTCTTTAACATAAGATGTTAAAGTTGTCAGAAATCATGAGTGAGTAAGCGTAATCGGTAGAAAAAAAACTTAAACAAAATAGGTTACTACCGTGTTGAGCTATAAAAAGGCCTATTCAATAAGAAAACATATTTTGACAAATATGTAGCAAAATAGACTCATGCATTGAAAGCAAATAGGTTGACTCACAAGCAGCTAGGTTGCCTAACAAACAGCTACATTTTTAAACTGTAATATTCCTCTTTACATTGTAATTATCAAATATGCATTTTCATAGCATTGCAAGTACATAGTATCAGAAATAAAAACATCTCTCTATTAACATTGCCATCATCAAAATTGATAAGTCATTCAAAGCATCTAGAACAATATTTGTATATAAAACTACAGAAACAAGCTCAGTCGCCAAAGACATAGAACACACAAACTCACAAACAGGATACATTGTATAACAGCACAAAATTCCAAAAACAACACAGTGCATATATTATAATTATATAAACAAAACTAGTTGTGTTTATCAAGGATTGTCACTGCCTTGGAGTGGTCAGTAAATAAATGTTTTAATCAGTTTGCGTGCACAACCTCACTCTTATCGATACAATTCTGAATAAAGTAAAAACGTATAAGGTAAATCTTATCAAAGTATGCAATAAGTTGAGGAAACTTAATAATAAAATAAATTATATAAATCTAATAGGTAAACCCCAAGTCCTTCAATAAATGTGGATCCTTTTTCATAAGCCAAAGAAATATTGATGGTAATCGGTTTCATAAAAAATGTATATGAAAAAAGACAGGCACAAGCTCAGTAGTCAAACGTTTAAACATACACCCCGTTTAATGGCACAGGGTAAACGCCAAAGACATAAATTACGAAGTCAAATGAACAATTTGCAAATGAAGCGTTTTTTTTTTGTTTTTTAAGTAAAATAAATAAATAACCTAAAAACATAACAGTTTGATTTTAACACATTACAAATAACTCGTTAAAAAAGAGTAATCTTACAAGTAAGTGTACGCTCATTCACAAAGCATATTCAGAAATTTTTTGACAACTCATAAAACAAAATTGCTTAACAGTTTGGAGCAGTCTTATACAATGGGCTAATTAATTAAATCAAAATATCTTAAAACATTTATAGTTATATGTGTTATACAATTCATTAAATTTTTATGAAGTTAAGGACTATGCGGCAAATATTAAAAACAGTCATATGTGATGATTTTCACGTTTATCTTAAATATTGGATGTTTTCGAAGTGATCATCTAAAGTTGAAAATAACTACTTGAGTGGTATAAATTGACAACGCCTGGTTTAGGTATATAAGCCCAATATCATTATAGATCTTAAATTATGAAACAGTAGAGATTGATATCAATGGCACACCCCTACCAGTATGTGTACAAGTCCTTGAGACATCTGACAAAGATTGCGGCTCCATCTTACTTCGTTTAGACAAAGATTTTGCTATCGTACGTCGAGGTGTCGAATAATTGTTTGTGCTTTTTTAACGTTCTGCAGACGTATGTTAGTTCTCTGAAGTGAGATTCCCAAGTCTGTAAATATTACGTTTTTCTCACGAAGTTGATTTCTTCCTTTAAGGAGGGAAACCTTTGCCTTATAGTGAATATAAGTAATTTGACAATACTGTCTCTATATTGAAGGGTTACCTGGGAGGCGTAACTGTCCGGCACGGATCCGAGCGTTTTACCGGTACGATGAGAGTGGTTGATATCCCATTCACATATAAAAGAACAGGAGTCCCGGGCAACCTGTATGGCAATATCATAGGTAGACTCGCATTTCTCCTCAGAATAATTGCTGATGCGGACACTGTGACTCCTGTTATATTGATGGAGATCGTCATGATCCTTAGGCGCAGTTTTAAGTTTATCAGAAACAGTGGTGATTTGCATTTTAAGATCATCAATCTGTGTTAGGAGGGGTTGCACAGCTTCACTAACTTTTGCCTCAACAAACAAACATATTTTTATTGAATTGTATATAACATTTCATCTTTACTTGTCCCTTATTCCATGTGTATTCTTGCAATGATCTGCTATCTGACTATCACTTCAACTGCTACTGTTTCGAAGAAAATGTCGCGGGACAGGTCAAGAGAACGATATTCACCAACGTTCACCACTACTGAATATTCACTTTATTCAATTAAATGAAAAATCAAACAAAGATATGTTAAGGTTTCGCAAACTTGTCTAGAAATATCTGAAGTTGATTGTTCTTGTTTATCTGTGGGAGCTTATAGTTAAGATGTTTGTAGTATGTTATATGTATCTATTTCCGTTGTAAACAACTTTGCTCTTCAACTGCTCGAAAAAATAAAATGTTACTAGACTATTTTAAAGTTTTCTGAGACCAACGCTAGAGGAAACCTTATCCAATGGGGTATGAAAAACACAACAGATAAGTACTCAATTGATTTACCGACTAAAACACGCAAACAAGAAGAAAAAATGTTCATTAAGAAACATAAGATTATACGCATCCTTGCCTTACTCACATTCAATTTGCTTTCACCCTCATAGCAAAAGTGATCAACTCATCTTGCATTCTTGTTCAGGTTTTTCTGAAAGCAGAGAAAGGATGGAGAAAACGAACTGTTATTTGTTATCATTAGTGCGTTTAATTAGGATTTTGTAGACAGCAGAAAGTAATTCGAAACAAATACGTGTAACATGGAATATTTCGAAATAAAACCGATTTTCGAACGAGGTTTTATCACCAACTCTGTATAGAATAAGTTGAGTAAAGGAGGCTTATGTAATATAATAAAACATTTTGAATAATAATTTTTTAACTCCGCCTTCTCTTCGGTAGACACAAAAGTCCTGTTTTAATATACAGATTGGATATGGAAACAAGTCGTTTTTGTCCGGCAATTATAAGCACTGCCAGGTGCTGAACTTCCCCTAGGTCCTACTCGTCTGCTTGTGTAAGGTTGTCCCAAAACAACATCTGCCTATTCCAACAGTCGCCGAAAAAATGTAAACTATCTTTTGAGAGATGGTAACTGATTGCATGTTCACTTGGTTGAATGATTTTAGCCGCCTTTCAGCCCACATATGGCTATTTTCAATGTCAACGTTAAGTTGCTGCTGACTTGTATACATAGGATCATCGACAATGATATGTACGGTTGTGTCATCTGCAAAGAAACGTATGGGTGATTTTTTTTACGTACGGTATCATTTATATACAACGATAATGTATCAGCTCCAGAATATATGTTCATGTGACACAACTGATTACATTTGACATAATGAAGCTGTGTACAAATAATTAAATGATACCAACCTTACGACACATTTATCGATCGCAGTTATTGCATATTCTTCTAGACCAAAACTTACTCGGGTATGTCTGCCGAGTAAATTTAAAAATAACGTCGCTCCATTTATCTCTTTCCCATGGTCCGAAACCAATTATGGTTATTGAGTTTTGGCCCTGGTATCATATCAAATCCCCGAACATTGTTCGAATATCTTCGCTCTTTAGTTAAATATTCGAGGCAAAATAGGTTAAAGATAAAGGTGTTTCTTGATAATGGTTTGGTTAAAAGTCATTTAGCTGGTTCCAACTTTGTCTGAGAAACGTTGGTCAAGGCTTGTTTTATTGTTAATATAGGCAAGTCCTTTTTCACATCTTCCCAATACTAATGGTGGTTAGGCTTGGTTTGGGATTTTAATATTGGTTGTTCAACAGTTCCACATTAAATGCCTTCATTATGTACTATGGAATGTATCTTTAGCTAAAAGTATCGGGTAGGATTATTTCCCAAATGCTGGGAAATGTGTGCATTTTAAAAGACTAAGCCGTTGATAAGGTTAATTGAAACTAGACTTAGTTGGGATGCCAAGATGATTATTTCCCAATAAAGTTTTTATTTAGTTTTTGTAGAGATAGTTTTCAAAAGATCGGTTTAAAGATATTTTACCTGAAGTAGGTGTTTTTTTTCACGCGACCGCTGCTTGTATTGAAGGCGCTGTTCTGTGTCTTATAATACCTGGTCTGAAAAAGGTCAACGGACAGTAATACTTGTGTGTGAGCATAATAAAGAGGGTAGCACAAATTATTCATTCAGCAAATAACGTTGAGATATTTAAATGGGTGTATCTAAGGGCATATCTTTGAAAATTATTTGGATACAATTAGGTAGAATTGATGAGTTTGATGATTATAGGATTAGCCAGATACATCAGATGATTCTTGCATGTCTACTGCGCGTACTATATTGTTATCACTGTTGAGAAATTTGAACCAAAATTGTATAATTCTAATACATCTATGTATATGAAGAGGATATCTACCAAGTTCTTAATTAGTACTTGCTAGACATTTAGTTTTCGTAACACTAAACACACGTTTACAAAATTTTAAATGGATTGTAACAATCTCTTTCCACTTGTATAACCCTTTATTTCGGAAAATATTCAAAAACAGGGGCCACAAAACCATTAAAAATAATTTCCAAAGTGCCTTTGGTCTGAGATAATAATCATTACATTTACATCATTAATTGTCCTGTGCTTTTAATGCCTTACCAGTTGAATGTTCTTGGTTTAAAGCATACTTACCAGTGTAGTTGAAAAACGTTCCTTAGTCAAATCATCTACAACTTTATTAGGCTGGCCATTTTAGGTCCAATATTCAGTGGGCAATAGCACTTCATTTTATAAAAGACAAAAAGTCTGGTTTTTAAAGTATTTACCGATAAGCCTTATTTTTTACAATACTCGAACAATATTCCAAGATGTTTCTTCAGGTGACAATGGCCATGTAATTTGCAATAATAACAATATAAAAAATAATATCATATATTGCTAAACCAACACTAACATCATTTAGTGAGTTTCAAGATCTTAATAAACAGTGAAAATAGCAAAGGGGACAAAATTCCTCATGCCCGAGACCGACGGCATAGACAAAATTACCATAACGTTGGAGCATGAATCTTTTTACCTTTTTGATAAAAATATCTTTTGATTTTAAGCAGTTGACCTTGAATACAACATGTTAATCATTTCAACCACAATGCTTTTCTATAAATAGAATCAAAACATTTTATCATTTCGACAAAATGCATCATAGAGTATATTATTTTCACTTGAATAAAAATAAAAGACTCTGTGATGTTTGTGTCAATATCAAGAGACGTAAGAGGCTCTTTCGATTTTCATTATTCGATCGTTTGTAAAAAGATGTCTTGGTAATCAACTTGAATAACACTTATACGAACTCATCAAACCATAATGGCACTTGATTGGATTTTACAATAAATGGATTTTGGTATCGTTTTTTTTTATGAAATTCGCGCTAACGATGTAGAATGACATCAATTGAAAAAAGGTTTGTTTTCGCATTGTGTTTTTTTGTAATGTCTGTATAGTATCGTTCTGTTTGCATTTGTATCACCATTTTTGAGATTCAATTTAGTTCATTCCACAATGGTTGAATTTTCGGGCAGTCTCAAAATAGATGCTCATTTAGAGCCTTTTTGACAAAGGCCGCATAGATGCTAGAACATCAGTCTATATACAGATGTGTATGAGTCTGGTTTGATTTGTCGAGTTCTTACGTGATACGTACGTTATTTGCAGCACATTGAATTAAAACAAAAACATTTCATGAAAAGAAACTCATTTTTGCAACTAATTAATGTGGAAAACCACAAAAAAGTAAAATGATATCCCCATATGTTTTTTATCATATCTGGGTCAGCACGAAAATAAGGCACATGTGTAGCACGTTAATTGCGGACCATGCGTAAAACCAAACAACTGGATAACATCCCCTCTAAATGTCTGTATTGCAGTGCACAAATAGTGTTTAAACACCACAAACAAATATAGAAATAAAAGCAAATAGTTAAGTTTCGTGTTTTGAAAATTAATAAATGTTTAACCAAACACAAAAAAGAGGCAAACACAAATATCCTCATCGAAGCGTCTAATGGAAATATATCACATAATGTTATAAACAGAGGAAAAATACTGTAATATCCCCAAATTTTCAACAAATCTTGTTTATTCATAAATGATGTACATGTTTGTGTTTTTGATGTTTACCATTAAAACAAAGCTGTGTCTTTTGTAATATGTTATGGTAGCATCCATATTTTCCTTAAAAGTTATAACAACAGTTTATAACATAAATGAAACTCACTTTTATTTAGCCTTGATTTATATGTACCCCTTTCTTCGAATACTCATTAAAGAGCAAGTTGTTCGGTATTGGGGCAGCCATCTTGAATGAATTACTTCCGCTTTGCATTCTGGGAAATCTCCTTAGCAACTGTCAAGATGCTGACATAATAATGCCAATTATTGAGAGTTTTTTTGCCATTAAACCGGGTTTATGTTTAAATTTTTGGCTACTGAGCTTGTTTCTGTAGTTTTTTACTTAAGTTTTGCGTTGTAATCTTTCTCCTTTTAGCATTTCGATTTTTGTGTCTTTGTGGTAGTCATTTTATTTAGACTTCCCACTATTCATACACACAATTTTAGAAAACTTTTCATTCATTTTAATAATTTTTTCATTGTTTGAATTGAAGCAGTAGTAAACGTTCTTTTTTTACGGAAAGTAATTTTTTGCTATATTCATCTAAGTTCACAATAGAAATACATTATAAGTAGGAATTAAGGATAGAAGTCATTGGTTAAATTCTTAAGAATCGATTTCAATAGTATTAAAGTATTATTTAAGAATATTTTGACTTAAAGTTTCAGTAAGAAAAAGAGAGAGGGGGAACATTATATTTAAATTCTTGGCATACAGCATTTGTGCTCTACTATATATTGAAAGTAGATTATAGTTGAATATTCTTTTTCTTAATATATGCACAAAGTTTAATAAATAAAGTTCTGAAAGAGTTGTTAGGAAATTCACAAATAAATAGTTTACATGTAATCCTCAGTTTTATTATTACTTTCTTAGGAAAATTATGAGATTAGGCGCGTTTTAGCTTCATTTGATATTTTTCCAGAGTCCATTTTATTAAATTGTTTACAATTTTAGGGGTGGGGTGAGGTTTTCAATAGTGAAGATATAACTTTCACAAGACTCTGTGAAGTTGTTAAATGACTGAATGTAGCTGTTGAAAGCTGAATCGAAGCTTTCCAACATCAAAGGTATTTATAAGTAAGGGTGAGAGAACCCACATATAAATATAAACAGTACTCGGAAGTTTATTGAGGAGAATTTGTCAAAATGGTCATCATTAATTTAGCTGTAAATGGGCAAGATAATCTATGCAGCGAGCTTACATAATTAGAAAAAGTGCACACTGAGGCAGGTTAACAGCCAGTATATGGCATAGACGGAATTCTTCCGAAAGGTCAAATATATGTATAAAAAATACTCGGTAGTTGGTACTCCATTGTAAACATATGTGGACAATACACACTCGGTGGTATTCCTAGATTGCGAGTGGAAAGGTGTACATAATATCGGAACGCTACATAACTTTGGTGGCAGCTACAAGGAATTTATTTCTATTATATATCCCATTGACATCCTCGCCTTAGACAAATTGTCAGACTCAGAAGAAAAAAGTAACATATATAAGAATAAAACATAACAAAACAAAACAGAACAGTGAATGGTGACTAGGGACTAAATGCATACAAGTTTAGGTTACACACATGGGATAGGTTGTTTAAAAAGATTGTTTATGGTCATGCAGACACTTACGAAGATGGATAAAAGCACAGTTTACAATGATAAAATAAACTAGTTTTTGCATCTGTACGGCCCCTCCATCCGCGCACGTTTCCGAATGTTGACATACCTCTGTATAATGCTTAATTCAATACTATAAAATATGGATAATAATGATTACACAGTCTTAAACCTTTTATATTCTATGTCAGACTGTGTTTGATGCTCTGAATTGAATTCCTCCGTCTGCTATAGAGTTGGGATCCCTAATAATTGAAGTACTTTGGGTTTACCTATAAGGTTATTATTTGTTTAATCATTAAGTTTCCTCAAGTTAATGCATACTTATTTACCTTTTACGTTTTTTCTTTATTCAGGATTGTTGGAATAAGAATGAGGTTTGTGCACGTAAACTGGTATAAACACCACAGTAAACTTACATTTTACTGACCTTTCCAATGCGGTACCTAACAATCCTTGATAAACATACCTAGCTTTTTTCTATAGTATATATGAACAGAACAGAACAGAACAGATTTTATTTTCACTTAAACTTATACAGTTTTTCGTGATAAACATACATATTGCATACAAATACATAAATTGTATACAAATACATGAATTGTACAATTATACAATGTAGTAAGCAGACACATAATAAACGGATAGCTATGGATGAACTAATATAACTAAACTTTAAATGTTGTTTAACATAACATATGACATATTTCGTTACAAAGTTATTTTGGAACATAATATTGTCTTAAATATTGTTCAATATAAGAACATAATAGTCACGGAAACATGTGATGCATGCTATTTTGTACTGATTGTTATTACAGAATATTTGACATATTAACAACTCAAAATTGCATATATCAAACGATATAAATGTTGTATTATTCATCGATATGAATCTTACAAATAATAATGATATCAACAAGTTTACATACATAATCACAATACATGTAGCTACACATGTACCAACATATCATATCTTATTTTAAAAGCCTCGTACTCGTATTTGGCTAACATGGATAGCTCTTTTTTATTTTGAGTACATAATAGTTGTACAAACTTAAACATACTAGGTCTATCCCTATAGTATCTTTTTATATACGTCTGTCTTAATTGACTAAATCTAAAACACTTAAACACAAAATGAAACTCATCTTCTAATTCATCTAAATTACACATCTGGCAATTACGTAAATTTCTCTGTATATATTCATATCTACCTGTTTGAACTCTTAGATTATGAGCACATATACGTAATTTTGTAACAGCAATTCTAAGGTTTCTTGACAATATCATATCTAAATATGGTTCAAACTCATGTGCAGTTTTAATTACCTTATACACAGTAAGGACATTATTTTCATTAATACTTGCGTACCATTGTTGTTTATATTCATCAACAAGGCGTTGCTTAAACATAGTTATAAAATGATTTTCATTAATTTGTTCATCATTACACCATACATAATAAAAACCATAGCGTGTAAGTAAATCTTTAACCTTATAAAACCAGTTATCAGCGTTAACACCAATATCTGACAAAACATCTCTCATTACAGAATGCATGATTATATTATTACTATTCTTGACTCTGAACCAGTACTTCCGAATACGTACATACCTATTAATATATAAAGGGTATCTACCCAGTTCACCATATACAACGACATTAGAAGTTGACTGTCTAACACCAAGTATAGCTTTGCAAAATTTTAAATGTAATTTTTCCAACTGAGATGATTTTGTGAACCCCCAAACTTCATTCGTATCTTATTAAATTTGACAACAACATATTAAGAGCTTTCAATCCTTTACCATACAATGTCTGTGTATTTAAGGCAAAACTACCAGTATAATTCAATGTAACACCTAAGTAATTAAAATCATTTACAACCTCCAATATTTCATGTCCATACCACCAACTCTCATTATGCCTAACACCACCTCTCTTTCTAAATACAACAATTTTAGTTTTTGCTATGTTAACCTCTAGTCCCCAATTATTACAATAGCTGTGTAAACGATCTAATGACATCTGTAAATTTTCTGGGGTTTC
Organism: Mya arenaria; assembly: GCF_026914265.1. Lineage (NCBI taxonomy): Eukaryota > Metazoa > Mollusca > Bivalvia > Myida > Myidae > Mya > Mya arenaria. The sequence continues at coordinate 74,539,071 of NC_069129.1, forward strand.
TCCTAATACAACCATGTCGTCAGCAAATAACAACAAAATTAAACAAATATCGTGTAGTTCTAAACCAATATTATTTCTATTTTGCAAAAACAATTCCAAGTCCTCTTCGAATAGAGAAAACAATATCGGTGACATTATCTCCCCTTGTCTAAGACCTACTGCAATATCAAAATAATCTGAATAACTATTACAATGTCTTACACATGATTTAACAGACTGATACATACTACGTATTATACGTAACATTTTACCGTCTAAATTGGCTCTATACAGCTTTAACCACAACGCATTTAAATATATGGAATCAAAACAACGTTTCATATCAATAAAACTACAACATAGTCGTTTGTTTGCGCTGACATATTTTGTAACAATAGAATGAAGAATAAATACAGCATCAACAGTAGATCTGCCTTTTCTAAAGCCAAATTGTGCATCAGAAATAACTTCGTTTTCCTCACACCATTTAGATATGCGCCGATTTAAAACACATGTAAAAAGCTTTGAAAAATTACTTAACAAAGTGATACCTCTATAATTCTTTGTATCTGACTTATCTCCCTTCTTATAAAGAGGAATAATAATGCCCTTTGTCCAAGCAGTCGGGAAACACCCAGAATTTAAAATATTATTAAATATCTCCGTAATATAGCCTCCTAAAATATCACAGGCTTCAATAAAATATTCATTCAACAAAAAATCTTCCCCTGGTGATTTAATTATCTTAATCACAGAAATAGCTTTACTAACTTCTTCATATGTTATCGGACAATCTAAGTCTCCAAAAGTATTGCTAAAATCATTAAAATCATGACTCATATTAAAATTTTCTGCATCATCATTTAAATCAAAATTTATATCTGTAAACATAGACTCAAAATGGGTTTTAACATCTTCTAATGGTATATTACTACTGTTATTTGAATTCTGTGATTTAAAATATTTCCAAAAATCTTTGGGTTTACGACGCTTTAATTGTTCAAACTCTTGGCATCGTTTGAACTTAAATGCTCTCCGTTTCCTGGAAACAATATTTTTATACAGTTTCTTTAATCTACATAATTCAATCCTGTCATTCTCGTCACGAGAATTGTTATAAACAAACAAAGCGTTTTTATACACATATTTAGCATTTTTACATTCCTGGTCGAACCATTTCGACGACTCCGTAGTAACACGTTCTTCGAAACAAGGGTGTTTCATAGCATGCTTGACAAACAATGGATCCGCTACTTCACGAACAATATCAGTAAAACCATTGACAACAAAATCAACATCAGTGTTCTGAAGTATTGTATTAAAGTCTGTAGTTCTGGCAATCAAACCATTTCTGAACACATCTTTTTCTTCGTCACTCCATTTTAAATAATCACATGCATAAGGTATGTCTTTAGTAACATGCGTAGTGCATAGAATATTAAATGCTAAAGGAGCGTGGTCACTGTAAATATTAAATGGTTCAACAGCAAATTTATTCACCAATTTAAAATTGTGTTGGCTAAGCAACAAGTAGTCAATAACACTTGAACCGTTTGTATTAAAACATGAACAACTACCAATACCAAAGTCCGCTCCTAAACGGCCATTTACGATTCTTAATGAAGTCGCTTTACACAAGTCCAGCAATTTATTTCCATGTGCGTTATTGCCCTTATCTAGCGAATATCTTGGAAGTGGGAAATCACATATATAATCCTCTGAATCTATACCCGGTATATACATCTCACATATTATACTATCTGATTTGCATGAAGTCCTGGCGTTAAAGTCCCCAGCGATCATTACTGTACCTAATGATTGGTAGTGGTTAATATCTTCTTCCAAACGCTGAAAAAGGTCCGTATCAATGATATTGTTAATGGGTGACGAATCGCCCCACATGTAGACTGCTACGAGATATATATCAGACTCGATTTTAAAGAATCCCTTGTCCAGTTTAATCCATATCATTGTGTCATGAACATTTTTAACCACTTTTATGCCTTCATTTATACTATTTCTAGCATATATGACCACTCCCCCACTATTCCTTTTAGCATGCCTGTGTCTATATTTCCGGTAATAGTTATAACAATGATAACCTGTCAATTCGACATTGCTCGATTTACTAGTACAAGACTCCGATAAAACTATTATGTCATATTTTACAAGAAAAGAAACAAAATTTGGGTCTTCACGTTTAGCAGCACTCAGTCCATTAATGTTCCACACAAGACACTGTAGCCCATCCGGCCCGTCCTACGCCTCCTTCACTTGCTTCCCGTCCACGTAGAGAGTATCGGATGATACCCATGCCTTTCTGCCGGCTTGCTTCTCTTCTTTAACCCGTCTGAAGAGTCGTCGTCTCTTTGCGGCTACTTCCGGCGGAAACTGCTCTGTAACATAAAGGTTCGTTCCGCTTAGATTTCTGCTGTTACTTCTTACTTGTTCCCGATCCCCGAAGAAACAGAATTTTCCTACGATACTTCTAGGTTTTGTATTGGCACTTCCGGCCGCTCCGCTCCTGCCTGCTTGATTCTGCTTCTGTCCCATTCGATGTACCCGCTCAAACCACATGTTATCAACTGCTTCGCGAGCCACTTTCAATTTATCAACATTAAAGTCCCTCATAATCCGCTCCGTCCGCGCTGGCGTCTCTCCCTCCTCTTCCGGTATGTTTCCGAAGATCAGATTGTTCCTCATGCTCTCCGATTGTACATAATTCATATCGTCTTTGAGCTTATCTTTGTCGCGTTCAAGGTCTTCGATCCTTCTCCTGGCCCCCTCCAACTCCACGTCTACTGAATCTACCTTATGTTCTACACGATCAAGTTTGGCCCGATTTTCCTTCGTAAATGTGTCTATATGTAGCCACAACTTTTTCAGTTCCCTATCAAAGTTATCAACCTTGACGTCAAGACCATCCAGTTTTCTGAGTCGAGAATCCATATCACTTAACTTTAAATCCATACGGCCCAACAATGCAATAATATCCGAGTTTGTAGGATTTGAAGCATTTGATGCACTACTACCCGACTTGTCTTCCATACTTTCGGATCCTAGGCTTGAAAGAGGTTCATATAAGTTGGTGATTGGAATGTTAATCCTATCCTCGTACAATATGGAGTTAGCTTCGCTCAACACCTGGCTAATTAATCCCTCTGGCGACTGCTGTGTATTTATGCGTTTATGTTCAATATGCTCATCGTCACTTTCACTTCTCTTCTTTTTGTTTCTACCTTTTTTCCCAGTCATATTTAATCATAGTAAATCCATTTTTACACCACATTAGAAACAATGAAAAACACTTTACAATGATATAAGTTTTATGTATAATAATCCAGATTTCACGTTGTAAATATCAATTTAGCCCTCCCCCGAAAAAGCACGTCTTCCCACTACAATGTATAATCCTAATCTCTGCACTGTGCTGTTTGTGGAGTTTTGTGCTGTTGTTCCATGTTTTTTTGTTTGTGATTTTTTGTTTTTGTGTTCTATGTCTTTGGCATTTACCCTGTGTCATTAAAAGGGGTTTATGTTTCACCTTTTGGCTACTAAGCATGTTTCTGTACTTTTTACTTAAGTATTATTGAGAAAAGGTTCTCTGATATTCTTTTTTATGGTTTGTTATTCGCTAGTTTTAAGTTTTTTGAACAGTTATCAATGAAGGTTTATCTAGCTTCAAAAGAAATAACGAAAACATTTCTATTTTAAGCGGTGCATGAATACATAACCAAATTCCTACGCCACCATTTATTGAATGAAGATTTGAAAGGTTGAATGTGTTAGCAAAACAATTGCGGATAATCATTTGATATAAAATATTGTTCTAAGTTGAAGAGTGTGGTTCATGATACATGGATATTCAGTCATCTGTTTCGCTTGAAGACAGGTCGTTTTCCAGGTAATGACGAGGACCAAGCTTGTTTGTTGACAACTTTTGAGGCGCGGGTAGGGTAAAAAAAAGTTTATCTGTACATTGTTGTGATTATTTTCCGGGAAGTTTATTTTACGTTTTACAACGGCAAACAGTTCAAAATACATTTGAACTATAATATAACATTAAATTTATATTCGAACAGTTGTTTTCGTTTGTTATTTGTTTGGTATGAAAGCAATGTTCTGATTGGACTATTTTCTTGGCATTTTGCAGTTAGTTGGCGCTCGCCTTTATGATTTTAGTGGTGTAAGAATTCTGAAACAGAAAAAAATGCTGCTTTGGCATTTTAAAGTGAGGCCATCAATTTGCCGTTTGGTAAGAACAGTATTTTGGAGCACATTCTATATTCAAAATATACAAATACAGTTAAACGATTGAGAATATTTTTTTTAAACAATTCACCATTTGAAACATATTCCTGTTTTGTATTATTCGAACTAGAATAACGATATTTCATGCTAGACAAGTTTAAAAATTTGGTCTGGACGGCGATTTAAAATATAAACTAAATGTGTGCTGGGTAAGAGTAGGGGTTAGTGTTAATATGCGTGCAATTAAAAACAAAACATATCTAATATTGTGTCGTTTTTGACTTTATGTTACCCCATATAATTTGAGCTAGATTAAGTATAAATATTGCTTTGTCACCGAAATTGTCGCTATTCAAACAATTAGGGACTATTTTTTTAACTACAAAAGTGTCATTTGCCCTATAAAGAGATACAAAAACAATGTAGTTTTGTTACATTTTCCAACCAGTTTGTGATTTGTTCAACCTGTAAAAAGTATGTTTGTTAATATACTATCTTATGGTATTGTTTTAATCAATGTTTGTACACGTTTATCTTACAACACACGTGGTAGTTTTGATATCGATGTACTTCGGAAAACATATACAAATTTGTGTCATTTTTCGACTTCCCTGTGAGTTTTAATCATTCAATTATTAGTATTTCTCGCTGTGTTTGCCAATTGATTTTACTACACAGGATTTATGTTTTGGTCGTTTCTATGACGTAACTTCAGCTCTCTTTCAAATTTGTACCCTAATAATTCCGTTGTCAATGTTGCCTCTGCCGTCGCTGTTACCACTACCCATGCCGCTGTGTGATATAATAACTACTTTATTTTCATACACTTATTTCAAAATGCACATGTTGATTTAAATATATCATATTAATTAATGTATTTTATTTGATTATGAAAAATTATGTCAGGAGATGACTTTATATGTTTTATGAATACCGCCACAGAATTTGTATTGAACGGTAGATACTGGAGTCGATCATATCTTGATTGACCATGAATCACATGTTTATTATATCTTTTTAAAGTTTAAATATCGAGTTTTGTCTTGATTTTAAGAACATCATGTAGCTACAATCAGCTACACGTACAACACTGACAAAGCCACAAGCAGCTTAAAAGGTATTCTTCCTTACATAATTTATCTTCTTACTAACGTTTTGTAGGGTCAGACATCAACATTTGATAATAAAAAGGGTCGTTTACCATTCCTGTATTATTTCGTACATTACGTACTGTCTAATATCTGTCTCTCTATCAGCCGAGGTGGGGTGGGCACCCGGCGTCCAACTCACCCCTCCCCTGAAATATTTTATGAAAATAAGGTAGAAAGAAAATGAATTAAATACGCCAAAGTACACTTATTAAGGCTAATGTAAGCCAATATGTTTTGGGCACATGGGATCTTCAGATTAAACGCGTAAGCGTGTGTCTCTAATAATACTTGGAAAAGTTCATACTAGCTGCATATCTTTATGTAAGTTCATCGCTACTTAAAAACAGAGCAGGTTGGCATCTTGTTTGCAAGTTGTCTGTGTGCATCCTGTACTTGTCCGCCGTCTGCCGTCCGCATCCACTGTTTAATAATACTATGTTCTTTTATACAGTCGTTATGTTCGAACGTGAAATCTAAGTAAATACTTTCAACAGTCGTAGCATCACTTTCTTTTTTCCGCATATAGATGAACTATTAACCTAGCTTATCAAGTCCATTTTTGTATTTTATACACTAAAGTTATTAATATGATATGTTTCAAAGCCATCAAATGTCCATATTTGCCATGGCATTATTAGTTTGAAGGGTAACTAGAGGCCTGGTGTACTAATGTGTTCGAAAAAATATTTATATGTGCCAGGACAAAAGCGAAGACGCCATTCCCTACTTTAGCGAACGAGATTCAGAGAAGTCACCTGTTAATAGTATTTCTGTCGCAAACCGACAAAACTGTCGGGAACAATTCGTTTATTACGTCAACGCTTAATGAATCGATGTCGTTATGGTTGAATTATATCTACAGGTATTCCTTATGCGGGTGATTCGTAAATCCATTTCCCAGGTATATGACATCATCAAAGAAACCGGATGTCAACTCAGTTTTCACAAGACTGGACTGGAGCCTCTGCTTTTGTCCTACGAGAAATGCATGCCAGTGAAATTTTAGGAGACCTTTATTATTCAACTTACCAGTTACAACTACGGTAAAAAGATACGCATCGACTGTTCTCATTTCAATATAAAGTAGCGGTGTACAGAAACTATTCAAAAATACATTACTCAATATGGCAGACTTGGTAATCGGCAGGAATTTCATACACTCTCACAACGCGATGAACGTATGACTAGTGTAACGTTGGATGACGCTTTTCGCCCTACAAAAGGTTCGTTTGGCAATAGTCATATTCGAATGTTTCCCGCTCATTCTTACCTCATCGTTTAAGGAAACCCTATGACGTCACTTCTGATCATTATTTGCGGGATAGTTGAATATATTATTGATGGGAACAAGACTCTCAATTGTAAAAGTCGAGTCAAATGAAAAACCGCAATTTTTTTCCGAAAATTATGTGAAAAACTGAAGCTGAATTTTTGTGCAAAGAAAAATGTCACTGAAGTCAATCAGAGCGCTTGACATCTGTCACGTGAATTGCATAAGAAAGAGCTAATATATCAAATGGTGGAAAATACTCCGACCTCGAACACACGTGTTTGTGAAGAGTCATTTAGCGTTATGGTAAATGTGCAGACTGCTCGCGAAACATAAATTTCTTTTTCATTTAGAGCTAGTCTGTTATAACCTAGAGAAATAAGAGATAAACAAGCATCTTAGCTTCCGGAAAATCAGCGATGATATTCTGTAATTGAATAAATGAATAAAAGGACAAACGTCCCGTGCTCGAGCCAAACGAATTTAAGGACGTGCTTAGAATCAGATTCGGTGATTGGTTGGTGTGCTCACAAACAAACCAAACAAACGAAACGTTCTTCATATCGGAGCTTGACTTGGACCTTTGCGAAAGGAAAGGATAGTTTCGAGCCTTTTTCCGGCTCCGGTGCAGTCATCAAAGCTGTGCCAAAAGAACCCACATTTTTCAGTTCTGGTGCTGTATAACCGTTCACAGCAGAAACGAGCCTTGGTAAGATTCGATTCCTACCCGATGAAGTTTTCGAAATGGTGTCCTAACCCCTTTCGCGCCGATGTTTGTTTGAAATTGATTTGGAATTGAGAGCTAAAGTTTGAAACAGTGAAAAATATCAAAATGGTATTTCACGGTTTGAAGCAAGAATACAAAAGAAAACATCCTTTAAAAGGCCTGTCATGAAATAATCATCAATTTTAGACAATGAAAAAAGCAATATAACTTGCGCCTTATAAATTATAATAAAATTAAAGGAATTGTAAACGGTTCTGCCAATATCGTTTATCTAAAAAGTCAAACGTTTAGACACTGAAGCGTTTAATCATATGTATTTTATTTGTAAATTGTGGATCAGTTATAATACTTATTAGGCACACAGTGCCTATACCAATACTCTATGTTTTTAAAATTCCTTTGACAGTTGTTTCTTTTTCCGACAGATTAATTGTGCTGATGAAGAGCACCATGATAATTATATTAAGAAATAAATTATCGCTTACCGCTGCCATTCGGACCCAAGCCTTTATTTCATATGAGGAAATGCATCTTGTCAGTAAAGTGCTAAAACTGCAATTAGTATAACGCACTTGGATGCAGATATATAGCACAAAAAACATATATGACGTAACATGCCAATATGTAGTATTTTATACACATGGTTCTAGGACTAAACATATTAAAACTGTTCTCTGATCACTCTGATACAACATCTGTGGTACAGTAATCTCATTGAAATACAGTAAAACTGCGGTCGTTCGAACAGGCGGTCGTTCGAGAACCGGTAGTCCCTCGAGGTCGGAGCTCGTCCCCGAACACCTTTCCTTCTATTTTCATAGAAAATGTAATGACGCTGCATCCAAACCGAAATATATCAAGGAGTCGAGCACAATAGCCGGTCCCAAATACACAAATCATGCACGAAAACACATGGCTCCCTTGAGGTAGTAAGTTCACACTTTTTCCCGAACGCGTGTTCCCAAATGAACAAATAATTGCTCGGTGTTGAAAGTTTCGACAATTGTAAAAAAATGGGATGACGGTTGAAAGAAAATTTCATCAGGTCCTTAGATTTTATGAAAATTTTGCAGATTCATGTTATCTTTGTAACCGTCTTTGGCTGGCTCGGAATGTTCCGGCATGTGACGTCATTTTTTTCAAATTTTCAATATAGGTAATCATTTGGAAGAAAGGATTAGCTAATACATGTCGCTTTTATTTTTAATATTTTTTTCTTATTTTGTTCCCAGTTTTAGTACAATGATGCTTTTTATTGATTTATTCTATGATCTCACAGTTTGAACCTTTTATTTTCTAAGGCAGACTGTGTGTGATGTTCATTGTTTCAAACAATGACAGCATCGTCTTTTTAAAAAGATTTTGCATGAGGTACTCTGAATTATATTCCTACGTCTGCAGATAAAGTTTGAATCTCTAACCATTGAAGTACTTTGGGTTTACCTATTAGTTTATTATTATTTATTTATCATTAGGTTTTCTCAAGTTAATGCAAACTTTGATAAGATTTACCTTTCACGTGTTTTCTATATTTAGGATTGTTTCGATAAGAGTGAGGTGTATGCACGTTAACTGGTTTAAACCCCCAGTAAACTTACATTTTCCTGACGGACAATCCTGATAAACATACCTAATGTTATTATGAAGTATAAATGCACTGTGCTGTTTGTGGAGTTTTGTGCTGTTTGTGGGGTTTTGAGCTGTTGTTCCATGTTTCTTGTTTGAGATTTTTTTTTTCTATGTCTTTGGCGTTTTCCCTATGCCATTATGTTTACTTATGTTACTTTTGACTACTAAGCTTGTTTCTGTACTGATTGTACTCTGTACTGTAATGATATCATCATCTTACCCTAGCTCATATCGGTATCCTCAAAAAATATTTAGCTAGAAGCACGAACAATGTTTATGTCAATGCCACTGCCGTTTTTTAGCGTTCCAACATCAGTTTCATCACCAACTAGGAACTCCTCAACATCCGTATGAATCATCAGTTCGTGTGACTCCTGAAACTGAGATGTCTTTATCAGAAAAGTCCGAAATTTTGTTTCCAGAATTGCACATTGTATTTTTGACAATCAAACATTGGAACACGGTGTCGCTGCTTCCATGGCAACGTATTACTGATGACACAAAGAGCATTTTGAGGGAGAGGCCGTTCTTAATAAGAGCTTTACAGTCCCATGTCATCTTTTTCATCACTAACTAACTGTGATTGCTTTTGCTGTTCAGGATCGCATTATTTATGTACAGGAAGACCTTCGATGACCAGCGGCATCCCCAGTCTTGAACATGTACATTGTACATCCAAATTTGAAATATTTTATTTGTCGGAACACTGGATGGGGTCCCTCGGCAGTAAATACGAGAAGCACCAGCCCGTAATTGTTTACCCAAGTTTCTATGGTAGTAACAATATTGACTTAGAATGCTAGATGCATATCTTCCAAAGATGTCCACAGTTCGATGTACGTGGGTACATCTATTTGAATGATTAATGGCCGCATGGACACTACCAAGGTCTTGTAGCAATTTACCAATATTTGGTGAACGTAGACAAACAGCAGTACATAACCAGCTTTACCCCTGTCCTCATGCGATCAGAGAAAGAGAAGTGTGTACACATAGTCGAGACTGCTGAAGCGTTTATTAAGGTTTTTGGTCGTTAGCCACATCTTCGCCATATTCGCATGCACAATATCAAGCTCGAACTTCAATGTCAGTCTGCGCTCTTTTCCGTTTTCGTCATAATGCAATTTCACATTCTGAGTACTATAAGGTTTTATTAATACGAAGCCCCACCCCAACTCCTTTGTCTCTGGCAAACGCTATCCGAATATTATATATACAGTACAGAATATTAATTTAATCAGATTAATGTTTAAATCAAGAAAATTATTTTTAAACAATGAAATTGAAATTCAGTTAAAAGGTCAATGACTTCATCTGAGGACGCATTTCAAAACAAATTTCACCATTCATGGCGAAACAAACAGTAAGGAAAAATTATGTGTTAACGCGTTAACTAAACGTGCAACATTTGTTTGCATTGAAACTTGATTAGATATATATATATATTATGTATATATAGCTATATATATATATATATATATAGATATGTGTGTGTGTGCGTATGCGTGTGTGTGTGTGCGTGTGTGTGTGTCTGTGTACGTGCGTGCGTGCGTGCGCGTGTGCGTGTGTGTAAAAGAAATACGTCTACATAATGTCCTTTTATTTAAAGCTGTCAGTTACAAGACAAGATACAAGACCTTTTATTTAAAGTCGAGTATGTGTTAATAATAAACATAAGCTCAATTAGCTATAGTCCGACATGAATAACGGACATACATAACATATAATAAAAAATAACAATGAGCTTGTGACATGAAAATAAAAGTATATATGTTAAAATGAACACATATTGGAGCATGCATACAAATACAAATAGGAAAATTGGATTAGAGCATCGAGAACAGTGATATCATCAACAAACTTTCCCGGCTGTACGTCCAGTCCACACGCATGGTTCCACTAGTTGATATACCACTGTAAAATGGTGAGTTGTTTCAGAAGTATAACTTAAAGGGTAATCATATACATTGAAATAACGACATTGTAAGTAGCAAAATATACTAGGGAGTAACAGCTTTGTACATCGATGTGTAGTTCGTAAAAAACTTATAATTAATCTAGCTTGATAGGAAAAATCTTTGGAAAGTATTGCTTAGAGGAGGTATGATATTTATCATGTTATTTTGATATTACACCTATTACTGTAAAATAATGTTAATTGAAAAAGTAAAGTCGTAACACCTTAACAAAATACTTGCCGAAAGAAAAACACAAGTAGTTGTATATGTTCGACAGATGTTATATAAATCTGAAACAATCATAATTAGATATAAGCCCATGTAATTAAATTTTATAACTTGTTATTTTAATCAAAAATGTCCGCTGAAATCGTTTCTGGTATTTGAATGCCTCATCTTGTCCAGTGGGTGTAAGCCATCCCACTGAAAACAAAACTCCTTTTCCATTAAGGCAAAGAATAAAAGATATTCTGTGATAGGTCTCAATTTCTTCTATTTGTTAAAGCAAAAAGTTATTATTTATACATTGAACATTTACAAGAAGGACCTGTCCAGGTGCGGATCAGCTTTCTTAATTCCAACAGCCTTCTTAATTCCAATCAATTTTGGGAGCACCTTATTTCCTTTGACTGGCCTCAAAGCGGAAAGAGTTTTTCGCATATTTAGTTGTTTTTACTGATGGAACGTCTACACAGTTTTCGTATCTCAGATTTAAATTACATGTCTTAAAAGTAACAAGTTTTTGAACATATCCTTGTGAGATACCATACAGACATATGTAAGTTTCAATAGCAATGTATATTACCCTGCTCAAATGAAATGTTGGCAATTGAACTCTATGAATAAGATTTTAGTAAGTTGAGGTGTAATCATGAAAGACAATTTTCAAAGCTCTGTATTGAACCTTTTCTTATTTTTCTGTGTTGGTCTTACAGTAGTTGAAATTGGATCTGATAAAAGATTTAAAGATAATAGGCTTAGTATTGGTTGTCAAAAATCTGATTAGTCTTTGAAGAATATTCATTTGCTTAGCTGCGTATTTGCACATTTTAGAAATCTGGGCATCAACATTTAATAAACTATCTACCTCAACACCTAAAAGTTTCACTTGCTCCTCAAAACAATGGTGTGATTAAGTATATTAAATTGTTTTATTTCTTTAACAGACCTTGAGCCAACTGAAATTGCCTGAAATTTGTCAGGGTTAGTCTGCATTTGATTGGAAGTAAACCATTTTATCAAAATGTTACTTTCTTTTTTAAGAGTGATCTTAACAACATCAGGATTTTTATCACGCACAGAAAGAGTATTGTCATCTGCATAATTATACAAAGCTGTATTGTTGATAAAGAAGAAGATGTTGTTTAGGAAGATGTTGAAAACTAAAGGCCCTAATATTGATCCTTGTGGTACGCCTCTCACTGGTAATTTCACCAAGTTTGTCACGTTGCTTTCTATTTGTAAGATAGCTGTGCATAAGTTTAAATGCAGGGGCTGAGAGACCGTATGCATTAAGTTTATCTAAGATGAGATCATGGGGCAGGGAGGTCGAATGCTTTTGAGAGGTCCATTAGAACTGCGCCTACATATTTGTTCTCATCAAAGGCTTTTTTCTAGTTTTCCACCAGCCTAATCTGGGTAGTTTGACATCCAAATCATTGGTTGAGTGATCACCCTAGACAGAGCCATAGCCGGGAGGCCGAAAATGGTAACATAAAATTTCAAAATACGTGAGCCTGTTAATGGACTATTTTCCGCTGAACTTGTTAAAAAAATGCGAGAAACGTGAAATCAAATTTCTTAAATTCGCCGAACTATTTAATTTTCAATGTAGAGTGTAATTAAAGAATCAGCATTTGAAACAGACGTTTTGTTAAAAAAATAACATATAACAACAAATATACTCAGACAAACTCTTCAAGTACCATCGTATAGTTTGGAAATATTGTCATCAGTGTTAACTTATGTTATGGCAGTGAAGTTTCATAACATTAAAAGCGTGTACTGTTGTCTCGGGCGGGAAGGCGGGACTTATCATGTATAAATATTTATCTTAAACCGAAGTTTTACCGTATCCTAAATTTCATGAAGAAAACCCCACATGCTTGCTATGAGAACAAAAAAAATGCAATTAATGAAACACTTACACAAGATAACTTTTCGAGAAAACAGTAACTTAATTTGCTGATAATCTAAAAAGTGATGTTTTGCCACAAGACGCATGATTTGTATACTGTTATCAAAAATTGTTTCTGGGTGTCTTATAGCTGTTCGTGTTTCTCATTTGTATTAATGAAACACTTACACAAGATAACTTTTCGAGAAAACAGTAACTTAATTTGCTGATATACTAAAAAGTAATGTTTTGCCACAAGAGGCATGATTTGTATACTGTTATCAACCAAATTGTTTCTGGGTGTTCGTGTTTCTCATTTGTATTCAAAAACTCGCTATGTCGAAGTCGTTGGGACCCCAGGAAAGACTTCGAGATAACGACCATATGCAATATAACAGAAATAAAAATAAGTAAGAAAAGAAATCGACATAAACAGACTATCGAGAAAACAGAGTTCGACGAAGCGAGTGTCGACAAAAGTGTGTTTTTTTTTATTTAAGCCTGGGAGCCGAAAATGGTAACATGACATTTCAAAATACTTGAGCCTGTTAATGGACCTTGTTCCGCTGAACTTATCAAGAAATGCGAGAAACGTGAAATTAAATTTGTAAAATTCGCCGAACTATTTAATTTTCAATGTAGAGTGTTATTAAAGAATCAACATTTGAAACAGACGTTTTGTTAAAAAATAACATATCTCAACAAATATACTCAGACAAACTCTTCACGTACCATCAGTGTTAACTTATATTATGGCAGTGAAGTTTCATAACATTAAAAGCGTGTACTGTTGTCTCGGCCGGGAAGGCGGGGCTTAACATTGATAAATAAATAATCATCTTAAATCGAAGTTTTACCGTATCCTACATTGCATGCTTTTTTCTGAAGAAAACCGCACATGCTTGCTATAAAAAATATATGCAATTAATGAAACACTTACACAAGATAACTTTTCGAGCAAACAGTAAATTAATTTGCTGATATACTAAAAGGTAATGTTATGCCACAAGACGTATGATATTTATACTGTTATCAACCAAATTGTTTCTGGGTGTCTTATAGATGTTCGTGTTTCTCATTTGTATTAACAAACTCGCTTTGTCGAAGTCGTTCGGACCTCGGGAAAGACTTCGAGATAACGACCATGCAATATAACCGAAATACAAAAAAAGTTAGAAAAGAAATCGACATAACCAGAATATCGAGATAACCGAGTTCGACGAAGCTAGTGTGGACAAAAGTTTTTGTTTTATTTTTCAACACGTTTAGTAAAAGAGTTGAACTTCTTTTGCCATATTATGTTTTTATCGGTTTCGATAAGCATTCAGCGCATACAAATAATAAAGAATCATGTGCTTTTAGTTGTTGTTCAGGCAATGGCCTGATGCAAACAAAAGCGGCTTTATCCACAAGCTAATTTTTAGTTTTGAATGATTCATGTTTTGCATGTGTCTGATTTATAGCAGGCGTTTCACATATTAAAATCACATGCAAGTCTATCCATTGTGTTGATTGATGTGAACTCATGGAAAATGAATAAGGGCAACATCCCTTCATATTCGATTTTCGGAGCTTAAAGTGGTATCAATTTTCTGGCTATAAAATAAAAACGACATGCATCCCTAACATTTTAGAAATCAGGACATCCCAGTACAGAATGAATTTGAAGTTCACTGGAATATATAGCCAATTAGTTTCATATGGAACACGTTCGCATTGCCACGCCTTGTAAGATAAATGGTCTTCCCATCCACGACACTAACTTATCATTACCATACTACTTTATAAATAACCTATATAATTGACCAATTCGCACGCGAAATAACACGGATTTCTAGTGTTTCACTATACCCAACAACGCATAAGCTCTACATGTCTACTTAACATTAAGCTACGTTAGAAAAAATGTTAAGTTTCTTATAAGAAAAATGAAATGAGTCGAACGTAACCACTGCGTTTTGTTCAAGTGACCAAATCCAATGTAGGTGTACAAACATAATGATATGAAAATGAAAGCAAAAAAGTAGATCATTTTGATCCAGCACGCTTAGCCTGTTTTTCAAATCACAAACGATTCAGCTTCAGATCCTATAAATATGGAAAGTAGCAAATTGTCTGAGATGGTATAACCATGATTGATTCGCTGTCGTGTGTTAACGAAAACAATAAGAAATGTAACAATGTCAGAGGGTGCATATCACGTGAAAAAAATGTCATAAATGCCACTTCGGAACGCAATATATAAAATGAAGACTTAAGATGCATTTTTCTGTTTGTTCACGATTTTAAATGAAACAAATGGCACTCCATGCCGCTTAAAGAGCCCTGCATTTTTTCAGGACCATTGATTAAGAAGTTGGTTTCCTTTGACAAACCTGTTTCCTACTAGTTTTTACAGTGCTCCACCAGGCGGCAGTTATGTGAAGAGGTTTGACGAAGTACTTTAAGAAACTAAACTCTGAATCCAACTCTTATTAAAGGCCTAAGGCGGGGCTTTGTAACCGTCCCAAACTGTTTCATTTAAAATGGTGAAAATAAACTAGTGAAGTTATCTTTATTTCAAGCCTCATTTAAAGAAAAGTATTGCCTTCCTATGTAGCATTTATCAAGTAATTGATCACGTTGTATACCCAGACTAAATGAGAAGACGCCTCCGAAAGGTGTCATTTTACCTTTATAATGCTTTTGTCACGTTAATGGATTCCTCTTCCAGTGTTCGGTGAAGACTTATAGTCGATCACGATAGCTAACCTTTACGATTTGTTTCACAATTTGCAGTGTATGCACAATTATATAACATGGATACAAAACTTAACAAATTAATGACGTAAGCAACTTTTGTCCTTAAAAGATAGCAATGCTCGTGAGGCTGTAATATTTAAGAGTTCGAAGAGTTGGTTTCATTAGTATTCAAATAATTCATTCAAATATAAATCTGACTTTAAAAGTTTATCATGTTAAGATTTTTGAATCTCTTTCAATAAAGCTGCTTATTTTTATCTAAACTAAACGTGTGTTTTCTTTTATGTTTAGCTTGAGGAAAAAATAATTTGCAAGTGTTGTTGGTTTGGCCAAAACAAACGGTTCAAACGATTAATCTTATTATTCCGTTTTGGTGTCCACGAGGTGAAATATGTTGCGATGTTTCACCGAAATAAACAATTTTCTTTTTATTATATAAATCAGAAGGGATAATAAATGACATTAAATTGCATTTTTCAAAACTTCGCGTCAAATTGTATACAAACGTTACGTCATTCCGGAAATGATGTCGTTGAAAATATGTCTCAGTCCTGAACGCGCTGACGATTCATTTGTACGTAAGAACGGACTTAATTTCAAAACAGTGAATAATATAATCAATATAATTGATAATTTTACTGTTTTAAACATTGAAACGTCATTTTAGTTTCACAGATAAATCTCTAAAAAACGTACAGCATATAAATATAAAAATTTTGAAACATTTTTCTATATTGACAAGCATGAATGTACGAAATAAACATGTTTTCTAAAATTCAAATAAGAAAGTAAAATACCAGAATAAAATATTGCTTAATACCATTATCTTTTTTAACAAAATGCTTTAATATATACTTTGTAAAATGGAAAATATGGTGAGGAACTGAACAGTTTCAGACCCTTACCTTACAGCCGGAATTACCCTTACAACAGAATTGAAATGCATGATAAACTGATACTCCAAACCGAAATATATAACTCATGCATGCATAAGAGGGCTTTCCCACCAAATTCTAGAACTTTCCTTATTTCTAATAAACTTCCGAACTATTTTTTGACAAAGTTTTCTGACTTTTAATTCATAATCTTGTGCTTATAAACACGAAATTACACTACAGGAACAACAAAAACAAATTCTACAAAACATTTGATAATACCATATACACATAAACGGCTGAATATTTATATGAAAATCTACAGAAACAAGCTCAGTAGCCAAAAGCCATGCCGACGTCATTTATGCGACGGGAAACGTCATAATAATGTCTCATATTATTTCTTCTCAGAGTATTCACCCGATGAGCAATACACACATGGGGGCGTCTTACCCAATTCTCATTGAATTTCATGAAACAGTCACGGTCTAGTGTGCGGTTCAATGTTTATATCGCATGGCTGATCTTAGTTATATCATTGAATCGTGTTCCTCGTAGATATGTCTTCAACTTTGCAAAATATGCGAAATCAAATGGCTCGAAATCGGGAGAATATGGTGGCTTGATACTTGAGCCCTAACACCTTGATGTCTTTTTGGGTGTTCCTGGCGGTATGGCTTAATACGTTGTCCTGGTTAAATACTACGTTTACAATACAAATACAAGGCATGACGGAGATCGCAGCGTAACGTTTGGAATTCGACAAATTACAATTTCATTTTAACATTTAATCAACTTCAACCATGAACGTTTTTATTATTATATTTTTTTCATTTTATGCTATATTTGTATTTAAATGATTTAGGTATTTTCTTTTTATTTGCGAGTAAAAGCTTGAGTTGACCGTATGACCGGGCCTGATCATATGCACCAATATGGCATCTTGCATGTCTTTGAAGACGATGAAAATCAATTTATCAATCGACTTCACTATCATCTCGCCTTTTAAGGTGGTGTACTTTTGGCTTGCTCCCAAACAATTGATGCCTGTTTACTCTCTAGTTCAAAGTAGTGGAACCAAGTCCCGTCTGTTGTTATAATTCGCGAGAGGAAGGATGGATCTCTTCCACATTTTCGAACGAAAGTCCATGATGCTCTGACTCGAACATTCTTTTCTTTCATTTTGAGTAGTCTAGATACCCAAACGAGCTCTCACGTGTGACATACTCAAGTCCGATGTAAGTATGCGTTGTGCTGTAGACTTACTTATACCGGCAAATTCTCGAGCGGTACGTCGTCTGTCACAGTCGATGACGTCCTGCACGAAAATCACTGTTCTGCAATCCTTGTATTACGTCTGGCCACGAGATGTACTCTCCGTATTACAGGCGCTAAATCTACCATGCCATTTACATACAAATGCTCTTGAAACATTCCTGTGATCTTCAGTGGATTTATTCTCGCGTAACGTGTTGAAAGGAGTCATTCCTGACTGTACACATATTTTAATAGCTGTTATCTGCGCCGCTTCTTCGTTTGACGTCGCCATTTTCTAAACACAATTTGTGATGATGTAATATTATCGAGCATCAATTACTTGAAACTCAAAGTGATGACGTCAAAATAACGTCGCCGTCATACGATATGACGTCTTCCCGGTAAAATTGACGCACACGTGTGTTCAGAACACAGTAACCAGAACACATGAATTTTCTTACGTCTGTTTGTTAGACAGCGCCGGTAAGGTATACTCGTATATTGAAAACAATGTTTACAGACTAAACTGAACAATACCGTTTCAGTTGTTTTTATTGTTATTCACCCCTAATTGAGCAGCCATGGATTTCAGGACCTTTCCTGAGATAAAGAGTTCCCTCCGTGGAAAACGCTCCCAGAACATTAGTTACCCGAAGAAAAGATTCACAACTTGACACTAACTGGAACCGGGAGACATTTACCAAGTGGATTGCAAGAGATCAGAAATGTGTAGCCTTGCGCGGTGACTACTTAGAAATAGTGCGCCGTTCATTGAACATGGATAACCTGTGACGCTACTTGGCGTCATTTGTTTTTAGGCGTGCGTCATTTGACCCATAGTGACTGTGTTGAAATTAATGTGACTATCAAACCTTTTAATGAATTCGTATGATATTTATCATGAGTATTATAATTCGTTAGAAATTATTGTGGTATATTTTATATTAATTGATTAGCAATAGAACACATATAGCAGTATATGTACACAAACTTCGCGATTATCCCTCGTATATTGATTAAATTAGATGCATTTAGAAGTATTTTTGTAATGTGACATCGCATAAAAAAATATCAACAAAGTCTAGGATTTAGTGGGACAGCCCTCTTATTTTCAATGTTGCATCGATTGAATTGCTTGAAGTGTCTTGTTTTGACGTAAACATCGACTTCATTTTATCGCTTTCATCAAAAACAGAAACGTATCATCAACAATCATGTTACCATATTACGTTACTCTTTATACATACGCTGGGAAAATTGACAAACAGGATCTCTTTTATAGTAATATGCATCAGGCAGGGGAGACAACTCTTCCGCCAGTGAAATCGCAAAATAGAATTAAATACTGTTTGTAAACCATGTATTTTTAGCTGTCTCCGAAGTGGCTGTTTAAAATTTGTAGTGTTCAGGCGGACCGAGCTCATTTCGAGCTTTCGCCAGAATACTTATTCTAGTCGAATATCCGCATTTATACCTTGCGGAACCAGTGAAACTTTCTCCTTAAAGATTCATAATTATCAGATTGTCCGAGCCAAGCGCCCACGGTACGCAACAACTTTTAAAAATTTACCCCGGGCTACTGCTTTCCTCTTGGCTAAAAACATACGTGTCGATTAGTCTTCTAAATATAGATTACAAAATCGCAACAAAGACCATAGCAAATAGAATAAATAAAATAATAGATAAAATAATTTCACCAAATCAAACTGGATTTATAAAAGGGAGATATAGAGGGGAGAACATTAGACTAATTCAAGAGATTATTGAATATTTGAATAACTCAAAAAAACCGGGGCTTCTCATATTTGTTGATTTCGAAAAAGCGTTTGATAGCATTGATCACCAATTCATAATTAAATGTTTAAAGCACTTCAATTTCGGAGAAGAGCTTATACAGTGGGTAAAATTGTTCTATACAGACATAAAAGGAAATATTCTAAATAATGGTCATCTCTCAGATAGTTTTACTATAGAACGAGGTGTAAGACAAGGGTGTCCCTTGTCTTCTTTTCTTTTTTCCGATATGCATTGAAATGCTTTCAAATTATATTGAATGTTGTCCTGAAATCGAAGGTATTATAATACAAAACTCTCATATAAAACAAACATTATTTGCTGAGGATGCTACGTTTTTCAATAATGGAAATGAAAGGTCATATAAAAATCTAATTCATTCAATTCAAGATTTTGGCATAACGTCTGGATTAAAAATAAATTACTCAAAAACGATAGTTCTTCAAGTAGGTGACTTAAATGGAAAAAATATACACTTTAGTAAAGGAGGTCGTTTTACCTGGACCTCAACATTTTCAAAAGCACTTGGAATAATATTTTTCAATAATAGAGATTCTTTTTTGACCAACAATATTTCATCAAAAGTACAAGAATTGAACAAATGTCTTAAACATAGAAAATTAACCCTTCTTGAAAAAGTTAATGGAGTCAAAACATTCGCCCTACCTAAGCTAATTTTTCCTTTTACTGTGTTACCAAATCCTCCTGATCAACTGATAAACGAGATAACAAAATCTATTTTTGCTTTTATATGGGATAATAAACCTGACAAAATTAAAAGAGAACAGCTATACCTCTCCCGTGAAAATGGGGGATTAGATCTCCCGAAATTAAAAATATTTATACAAGCCATTAAATCAAGCTGGATTAAAAGATTAATTGATGATAGTAATCATGGGAAATGGAAAATATTTTTTAATAGAATACTTTATAAAAAGGGTGGAAATATCATATTTGATTGTTATCTGTATGAAAACGATATCAACATTTGATATGGTCAAAACTTTTTTTTTTTCAAAACATCCTTACACCTTGGAACATGTTTAAAAAGAAACAAGCCAACACATACATAAGAAAAGTCATAATTTGGAACAACTCCGAATTAAAATGTAATAATGAAACAATATATTATAAAAAATGGCACGACAAGGGGATACTCTATCTCGAACATATCTTCGACTTTAGATTTAAGAAGTTTTATTCATTTGATAACATGCAACTTCTATACGAAATCCTCAATGTTGACTATTTAAAGTATCTACAACTTATCAATAATATACCGCAACATATGAAAAATGAAATAAAAATATCAGATATTACTGTTTTGGCTGAAAAAAATTTGATGTTGGAAAAAATTAAGACCAAAAAAAAGATCACACATTTTCTGTATAATAAACATATTCAAAATAACACTATTGAAATAAAACATAAACATATATGGGACAACTCTTGAAACGAAACACTTAATTGGATGGAGTGTATTCACTTCCATATATAACAACAATCGACACATGTATACGAGCCTTTCAGTTTAAGATAATCAACAGAATTATACCAACAAATAAATATCTTTTTAAATGCAAATTATCCAATTCTAGTTTATGCAACATGTATTCCAGCTTTGAGGAAACAATAAACCACATGTTCTGGGAGTGTTATATCATACAAGACCTGTGGAATAAATTGAAACGCTTTCTGCACTCAAAATATACTAGAATCGAACTAAAAAAAAATTTTTTTTAATTAGGAATAAACGTTGAAAGAAACTATAGCTGCATTAACTTCATAGTTATACTTCTAAAATACTGCATTTTCTGTTAAAAAAAAAACAGAGAATAAATTCCTTACTTCCGAAATTTTGAAAAATACTTATATATTCGAGTCAATATCGAACGTGAAATAGCTATTATAAAAGATAAGCTAAATGTCCATTTGCGAAAATGGGCTTTTCTTTTATAATCATCAGATATATAATACATTTTAGAAAGCCAGTGTGTCTCTTTTCTTTTTATTTAAATCCTTTTTATGGGCATTTTCTTTATTTTTTTATGTTTTAGCCCAATCCCCCACCCCCTTGTTTCGATATCAGAAAATCGCAAAACAACAGGTTTCTTCATATGAAAGACACTTTTTTTGTAGAAATGTTTTCTACGTATAGCTGTATGAAGTGCTTTTTGTATACGTTTGAATAAAAAAAAACTTACGTGTTTTAGCAAAATCTTTATAAAAACTGGATTTCGATAACCAATTACTTGTATCGTGAAAGATTTACAACCTTTTTTATTTCCCAAAACCAATCATTGTAAATCGAAAACTGTTTTGTCATAGGATTGATGGAATGTCTACACAAGTGTGGAAAACTGCATAAGCAGTAAACTTTGTTAACAACACCATGTGATTCACTCTAAGATCACAAAAATCACATGTTCAACATAACAAAATCCACTTGTTTTCTATATATTACCAAAACCACAAGGCTTTCTGTCCTTTTGACAGATAGTTATTATAATTCACATGTAATTTTGCAAGAACTATTTTCGATTGCTTAAATGCCTACACAAGTGTCGATTGCTGTCGCCTTTTTTTAGGATCATAGAAAATGTGTTTGATTGTAATATAACATAAGCCACATGACTCAAACCAAAAAGGCCAAGTGTTTCCTATGATATTCTATTAACGAGCCTCAAAGCATTGCGCCCCTTGCACATATAATGTACTATTCTTGTTTACACGTAAGTTATAATCTCATTTAGCTAAGGATTATTTTACTTTTTACTGCTACGTCATTTCCGGTTTTACGTCAAATCCTGATTCAAATCCTGATGTTTGAAAAGAATACCGTACGGTCTTAAATGGTTAACAAAATACTCCAGTTCGTACATGTTTGCCGGGGGCACGTAGAGGAAGCTTATTGCAAAGTCGGAACTGCTCACTTGACCCTGAAAAGGCAAAAAAGGAATACTTATTTAGGATACATTACACCGCTAGTTTCATTCGGACAATTATTTACTAAAAGTTATTAGAACTCCGACATTTATAGGGATTGCACAGTTGATAATATTCTCTAAAATATGTGCACATGTCAAAAATTTCCGCTGTCGCAGTAAACTTATGACGGAAAAACTTCCTAAACTTGGTTTCAGATATATAAAGTAAGGAAAACTTGCTCCGTTATTCACTAAATTTGGATTCTATATATGTGAATGATGTAACTGTAGATCGTTATTCTAAAGACACT
The DNA here is from genome assembly GCF_026914265.1 of Mya arenaria. Classification (NCBI taxonomy): domain Eukaryota; kingdom Metazoa; phylum Mollusca; class Bivalvia; order Myida; family Myidae; genus Mya; species Mya arenaria. Next base: position 74,562,058 of record NC_069129.1, read on the forward strand.
ACTGTTAATACTTATGGAAAATTGCTTTTACAGTTATGTATATCATACTCATTATGTATTAATAATGGTCGTATTGAAAATGATAAAGGTGTAGGTGATTTTACATACCACGGCAATACAGGATCGAGCGTTGTAGATTATTTTATATGTAGTCATAGTTTGTTAAACATATATGAAATAATTTTCAAATATATGCTTACCCGGAAAGTGATCATGTGCCGGTGATTTTGTGCCTTGGTAATAAACTAATGTAGATTGTGATATCAAAGCCAAATGTGAGTATATTAGCAAAATATGTTTATAGGATAATAGCTGTGGGCAGTACCAAGATGTGTTAAGACAGAGTATACTCAGTGGCAATTTTAAAGCGAGTGATAATATGTTGGAAGTAAATCCTCAAACATTAGTAAATTAGTTGAAGAGTTTCAAAAGTGCATATTAAACATTTCTGATCAATTTGTTAAACAAATTAGAAAACCAAAGAATCCTAAATTATGTTTGAACTGGTTTGATAAGGAATGTAAAGAATTGAAACGTGCTGCGGTACGAAGTCTAAGATTGTATAGATCGACGAAATCCATGACTAGATTATTTGATTATAAGTTAGCGAGATCTAAATATGAATTTGTCTGTAGATATAAAACTCACAGATTTGGGGCTTGAGATGTCAATTACTTATCCCAACTTATTTTGGGTTAAAATAAAACTTTTAACAGTATTTATGCGAAAAGCTACAAAAACAAGCTCAGTAGCAACAAGTTTAAACATAAACCCGGTTAATGGCACTGGGTAAACGCCAAAGACATAGAACATAAACTCACAAACAAGAAACATGGAATAACAGCACAACACTCCACAAACAGCACAGTGCACACATACTATATATAAAACGACAAATGCCTGATCCGGATATAAGTGGTGAGGAATGGCTAAACCATTTAAAACCTATTGTTTCAACCTGAGACTGAAGCAGGTAAAGATAATCGTAATGTCAACAATTCTAACAATGATGTTGACAGCATAGATAATAACATATTAAATTCCAAAATTGAAGCCTATGAAATAATAGAGGCAGTTAATGATTTAAAGTTGAATAAGGCTTCAGTCGGTGAGCTACAAGCGGGACGATTTAAATGTGTCTATATCATTTTTTACCATATATGATACATATTTTTAATAATATAATTATGTCTGGGCAATTTCCAAGAAGCTGGATTCTATCATTGTACCAGTACGTAAGAAGGGAAATTATGATAATCCCGATAACTATTGAGGCATAGCCCTTGTAGAAGTGTTCAGCAAATTATTACTATTAAGTATTCTGAACAAAAGACTTACATTTTATACACAACTTAATAACATTATAAAAGAGTCCCAAGCAGGATTTAGATGTTGTTACAGCACAGTTGATAATGCTTTTGTCTTATATTCTGTTGTTGGCAAATACTTATGTAAAAAGGGTGAACAATTATATCTTGCTTTTGTGGATTTTTAGAAATCATGTGATTTTGTAGAGAGATATAAGTTATATTCATGTTTATTTAGACAAAACATTAAAGGAAGGTTTTTAGACGATATTCAAGCAATTTGTACCGATGTTTAAATATGTATTAGATGTAAGGAAGGCATTACTGAGCCATTTAATCGTCCAATAGGTTTAAGGCAAGGTTGTAATTTAAGCCCTATTTTGTTTTCACTGTTTATAAATGAGTTGAATGATAATATATAAATATATGGGACACATGGTGTTCAGCTGTGTCAGTCCAATATAGAAGTGTTCCTTATTATGTTTGCAGATGATGTTGCGCTATTGTCGGATACTGTTATCGGTCTGCAAAGGCAGTTGAATTCCCTTTATTTATTTTGTTTTGATAATAAAATGCAAGTAAATATTATTTAGACAAATAATTTGGTATTTAAAAAAGGTGGGCAGTTATCTCGAAAAGAAAAGTGGTACTATAATAATGAAGCCATAGAGGTAGTATCAGGGTTTACATATGTGGGGATATATTTTAGTAGTATATTGTCATTATTTAAAATGTATGAGAGCTCTGCTCTAAAAGCTAAGAAAGCTTTACATTGCCTGCTTAAAGGCATTGATTCGTTATTTTTTGTTAACTCCAATGTGTTTTTAAAAAAAAATGATACAAAAATAACACCGATTATGCTATATGGTGCTGAACTTTGGGGCATGACTCCAATGAATATTATTAAAAATGTGCACGTGTATGCTTGTAAAAGGTTTTTAAATATATCACTTAAAGCATGCAATAATGCGGTTTTGGGTGATCTTGTGCGTTTTCTTTTACATATTTATGCTTCTAAACGATGTCCAAAATATTGGTTAAAATTTTTAAAACTTCTTCATGATAGATGTGTTAAGTTGTGTTATAATATGTTGAAATTGTATGATAGTTTAGGTTATGAAAACTGGGTTACTATTTTACGCATGAATTTGTATAGAAACGGTTTTGGTTATATTTGGGAAGACTAGTATGTAGAAAACGAATGTGTTTTTCTTAATGAGTATGTTACTAGAATAAGGGATCAGCATCTTCAAACATGGACTCATAACTGTGCAAAAATTATGATACTGAATAAATTGTATATGCATGTAAAATCGTGCTTAAGTGTAAATAAATATATGAACTGTATTACTGTAGACAAGTTTCGAAGATGTATGGCTAATTTTAGATGCTCTTCGCACCACCTGGCTATTAAAACAGGCAGACATTCTGGAATTGCGAGAGATTTAAGATTTTGTTTATTTTGTAAAAATCTTGTAGGGGATAAATACCATTTTGTTATCAAAAGCCCATTGTATAAGGTCATACGAGTTTATATACAACCGAAATATTATACTAGTCCTAGTCTTCATAAGTTCTTTTTGCTGAGAAAGTGCGTCTGAAAATGAAACACTTATTAAGAAATTGTCCATGTACTTGTTTTATGCTGATAAAGTAAAACAGACCTTTGTGAATAGCAACTAGCAAGTATTGAAGTATATCGTGGTACTACTTTAATGCAAGTTTGGTCATTTTGCCTGATACATCTCATATTTGCCTTACGTGTCAACACTCTCGTTGTTTACAATTGATTGTATATTATGCTGCAGACCTTCATGCAATAAATGTTTGAACTTGAACTTGGCTCTAGATTAGTTAATGATCATTATATTATCATATCAGAGAACAATAGTAGTAATAAATGTGTGATTTCTAAACGTTCTGCTCGTACCGATTTTTATGGTGACGTTTTAAAGAAACTTTGTTAAATTAAAATGTTTTCAGCAGCTAGTTGAGCAAATATTGCTTGGATTTTATTTAAACCGTGGATATTACGGCAATACTTTGAATAGTACTTGCCTTCTTGTTTTTGATGATGATTTGCATATACAAAATATAAGATTGAATATGGCGTCATTACGTAACAACACCTTCACTTTATCTTTACAACCGCTTTTTTCTGCTGGCGAGGGATGCTCAACTTCTGAAGTGCTATTCTTGTAGAATGTACCTAGGCTATCATTTGGAAGAAATGGAAAGCTAAAATATGTTGTTTTTATTTTGATAAAATGTTGTTGTTTTTGTTTCCAATCTTCCCGTGCTGTAAAACCCATTGTACTTGATTTTTAGTATCAACAAGTTCATTATTGAATTGAAAATTCACTTAATTCTTCGAAACGCAACTGCATGTCCTGCTCTGATTTGAGCGGTTTAACTTCTGAAGAGTCCTTGTAACTATTAACATGTACTTCTTGCTTCAAGCTGCTAAATTCTGACAAAAAAAGTACTTAGCTGCAACCTAATGGGATCACGGTTCTTAGTCTTTGCATTTATCACGGATATCGTAGCTATAACCTAGAACGTGGTCGCGCACAATGAAATAAAACCGGCTTTTAAACACTAACAAATTAGCCAAATCTTGCAAGTCTGACTGCCCAATAACTACATTTCCTCCTGCTGACCTTTAACGCCACCTAGCGTTCAATGCATGTAACTTAGGAAATAAATTTTCTTCTCATTCGTCAACTCAAACAAAAAAAAAATACAATTATTTTGCAAAAGTTTCATTGCTATTAGATTTAATTTTCTTTTGAATTCTATTTTTCGATTATTTCTGCCTCTTTTTTTCTTTGAATTGCATTTTTAATTTGAAACGTGTTTTGTCGTAATTTTAATTAAGTTCCTAAAATATTGTTATTACAGTTGTTATAAATTTCAACAGTTTTCCTTATAGCAGGTTTAATTTGAGTTTGATATGCTAGTCGCTTATAATGCTGTTGTTAATTTAGTAGCCATGCCCACGTTTTTTGCTCAAGAGTGAGTACCATAGTAGAGTTGTCTGTTTTAAATCCTGGCTTAATATGAATATTAGGTAGTATGTTCCGTGTTGAGAAAGTAGTCCGAACGGGAATAAACACTTAATTTTTTATTGGAATGCCATCTGTTTCGGTTAAAATCTGATTTATTTTCGCCCAAAATATCAATCATTTTGAAATTTGACATAATTTTATTAAGTAAAATTCGGCATTTTTTGTTTGTATCTGACCTATTATTTCGTTTGTCAATTCAAAGATTAAGCACAGTGCTGAAGTCACCGACCATTATTATATTTCTTTTATTTTTGCTACCTACAAAATTTACTAAGGTGTTGAATACATATGTATTGTTATCGTTGGTCCATAAACATTACTTAGAGTCATATCTTTGTTAAACATTTTTATTTGGAGTGTTATTAAGCGACCTACCATTGACCTATTGAAATTTGACTATTTAATGTTTGATTGTTAGTTTACAAGGAAAGCAACATATTTTTTTATTTAATTTATGTCCACTTAAGAACGAGTGATCTGTCAAGTCTCGTTTCCAGGATAGGAATGTTTATATATATCAGTAGGATTCCTGCAATAATATAATATCAGATTTATATTCTAGATTTTGAAATATTTGTAAGCGTTTTAGTTTATGAATAGATTATTCAAGATTGGAATGTTTTTAAGAATGACTTTTTGAACTTTCATTGCGTTGTTAACTTAAAGACAACTTTTGTTTTGAAAATAATCTTATACAAATTAGAAATGATAGATAAAGAAAATATATTACCTTTTATAGATTTTCAGCACTTTATCTTGAAAATAAATCTGGTAGATATTCTGATATTCAAGAGCTGATTGAAATTGAAAGTGATGTTCTTCAAATATCATTTTATATTATGATGTACACTCTACAGTAGATGGATACAAACATGCTTAGGCAACACATCATGGCCTTCTATACACATGTTAAGATATGTATTACTAAGCATATTAACTAGTAAATTATTAAATACTGTACACTATAAGAAAATCTTCCCTGGAACTTGAATTGTCTCTTAAAAATACTGGAATAATTGAGTTTAAATGATTTATAACTTGAATGTCTGATTATTGTGTGTTGCTCTTTTCTTGCTTTTTTGTATTATGCTCTCTAATGCTCTTTATTATATTTGTGTTTTTGAATAGGTGTTATATTATAACCATGACCAATAGTTAAATGGAATTTGTTTGCCGATTTCTGCTAATAAACGTTACCCATTTACTGACTGTTCCAGGGCGATTCTTAGCAATCCTTGATAAACACACCTAGTACAGGTATTTTTGCACTGTGATGTTTTGTGCTGTTGTTCCGTGTTTCTTGTTTATGATTTCTTGTTTTCGTGCTCTTTGTCTTTGACATTTACCCTATTACATGTGCCATTAAACGGGAATAATGTTGAAACTTTCGCTACTATGCTTGTTTTTGTAGTTTTACATATAAGTATAAGACATTAAAAAGCATTATATAAGCGAAACCATTGTAAATCAATTAAGCATTTATGCAAACTGTAAAACCATTGCGAAATGTTAAAAGTTGCTATGGAAATCGTCAGTAATGCGCACTGTAAAACATGAAACTCATAGAAAAAAATCTGGATCAGTGTGTATCTTGTATGAATCATTTCTAGTATGAACATGTGAATGTAAATGACACTTCCTTGAAATGAATCAATCAATATTTTATTGAAGAAAACCGACGCTCAGTGTGTGCATTGTGAAAACACGAGATGACCATAAACAACGCGCGCTAATGAAATGTTTACGTATTTAACACATTAAATATATTGAGTGTTTTTTTAATTGCCATTTTTTATTTAGATAGATAGATAGATATCTTTTATTCCTCCAGGTTGGAAAGCAAAATATATATTCATATACAGAAGGTTAATTACAACAGTGTGTATATGGATTATTGCCATATTATTGCAGTATACAAATAAACATATACAAATGACATAATACTAGAGTGATAATAGTAATGTCAACATGACATTAATAGCTTATATATATATATTGTTTGTAAAGAAATTTTAGATACGGTACTAATTCAAATTCAAACTAACATATAACATACTGCAATATCGTAATAAGCCGCAGTTCTATATTACAGCCAGTGGCAAGGTTGTCTTAACGAAAATCGAAAATTAAGACATTTAAGCTCAGGCTAATAAGTATGAGATTGGCACAGCTTTAACTTAGTAATCTGCACAATGAAGTTGCCAGGTTCAAATGGCGAAGACTTCTACCGGTGTTGTCAGTAGAAAATGAACTGATACTGTTCGTTGCTATTGATGTTTAATATTTGTAAGAACAGAGTTTGACTTAAATCACATAACGCATCCCAAACTAGCTTTCTTTTAGCCTCATTAGCAGGTAAGCAAACCGCATCGGCTGCAGCGCATTACAAAGTGTTTTGAACTTAACTGTCCAGCAGCTTTAAGAAGTGAGGTGCATATTATCGTTCGTTTATTTTCGTTCCTCGCAACAGTCCAGGGTTTTGAACAGTGGCCATCCGCAATGATATTTGGATATAGCCACTCATTATCAGGCACCAGAGTGTTTAACAATGATGTTTTCACATATATTAGCACGTTTCTCTTCAGTATATGTTTCTAGGTCAACTTTGAAGGAAATGTCCCGCAAATAAGAAATTGTTCTAAAACATTATGCAGCCCGTACGTGTTAAAAAGTCTGAAAATATCTTGTATAAAACCAAGGCGCTGTTGTTCGCCGTTTGAAAAGCGAACAAGACGATGGATAAAAATAACTTTCGCTAAGTAGTTATCCTGCAAACAACATAATTGGCCGAACATGAGCAACTTTTTATGATCGATGTATGTTTCTATCGGTAACGCATCTAGTGTAAGAAGAGCAAAATTTACATTGACATATTTTGGCATTTGTTGGATGTGCTTTAAACAAAATCTATGCGCACACTCCAGGTGTAATATTTCACTCGACGAGTAGGTGTTCCATGTTTCACACCCGTATAGGGCATTTGGGAGAACTGCTGAAATATATATTGTTCTCAAGATCAGAGGGTTCAATTTTTTTGGATGTAACCCAGAGTTTAGGACATTCAATTACGATCCACGCAATTTAGTACACGCTTCGCGCATTGATTGTTTCGATGAAAGACTTTTGCCCGTTATAACTCCAGGGTGGGTGTTATTGTCACATTCGTTGATCTTGTCAGGTCCAAGTTCAAAACAGCGGTCAAGTGGATGACTGACTTTTTCGTTGAACACGAGGACTTTGCATTTGAACGAGTTATAAAAATATCTCCATTTCCTGGAATATTGGCAACAGATGACTAACATTTGGTCCATGGCTGATTTCGAGAATGATAGTAGTACCATGTCATCTGCTACAGTTGGGGAACTCATATTTTGACCATAAATACACAGTCCCAAGCCACTATGTTCTATGTGCCTTATAAGCCCATCGATAAACACTAGGAACATAATCGGCGAGCACTTCCGGCCCTGTGGGCAGCCTTGTAACACGGGGAAGTCATCTGACATAAGTCCTTGATTTTTTACACAGCCACGAGAGTGAAAAAGTAGTTCCTTCATGGCAATTAACGACGTATCATCACACTGTTTAAGTTTAAATAATAGCCCAAGGTGCCACACATGGACAAAGGCCTGGCGGCCATCTAAAAGGCACAAGTAAACGAGTGACGATTTTTCTTTGGCAAAATGTAGGCTTTCGCGCAAGACGAACGATGTCATATTACATGCAAGTCCACCTTGCTGTTTACTAAGTTTTTCTAACAATTTATTTTTGCATCTTTCTAACACGACAGCTTCGTACAATTTTAAAATAGATGAGGACAAGGTAATAGCGCGATAATTGCTAGGCTCATCTTTTCGCTTTTCTCCGCCTTTATGTAATGTAATAATGACCCCTTTCTTCATTTTGACTGGTATATATCCACACCTCAGCATACTTGAGAGCATACCTAATAATACAGGAGATATAATTTCTTTTGTGTTCTTTAAATGTTCATATACAATGCCGTCATCATTTCCCGCTTTTCCGTTCGGTAGAGACCCGATTATTTTGCACACAACATCACTTGATACAAATGCCTGCGGGTCTGGTTTTATCGATTTTAAAGTTTCTGTAATACTGGTTGTCACTGATCGTTCCCATTCATTATCAAAATACGGGGAATTAGATTGTGAATTAAGGTTTTTAAAGTAAAGTCCCCACCGGTTTGTTTGACCCTCGCGGCTTCTGTGAACTACACCATCAAATTTTATGCCGGCACCGTTCCCTTGTCTTGATGTTGTTTTTTTGGCATTGACGTGTTTCTAAAAGGTAACAGAGTCCCTTTCACCGTCTTCATCAAGTTGCCTGTCCAACTTATCTAAGTATATTAAAATTACATTTCTGTGGACATAGCGGAACTTGCTTTTAGCAGATTTATAGTTGATAAATTCACTCGACTTCTTTGGGCGCTCGCATTCACTCACTTCGTACGTCTTTCATGACTTTATGTACGTCGGAAAGTTCTTCCGACCAATACGGTTTAAGGAAGGAACAGTAACGTTTTCTTGGTAATGACTGATTAGCGTATTCAACTAATTTATCGCAAACAATGCTGTAAGCGTGATCAAGATCATCTTTACAGAGTTCATTGCACTGAAAATCCTTAAGATTCTTGTCAAGTTGCACTAGGCTTTGATATTCCCTTATTTGTTCAGGCTTACTTTTTCGCCAGTAAACGCCATTCACATTTGCATTTTCAAGATTACAATCATGCAACAATGCATCAGTATATACACAACATAAAATAGGCCGAGCCTAGAAACGTTTAAACAATGATCAGTAGCAATTTCACAATGCATTACCAAATCAACATGTTCATAAGGTAGGCATATATAGTCAATCATTGAGCGGGAATTGTTGTCATATGAAACAAATGTATCTGTTGAACCCGAACATAATGGTAACATATTTAAAGCACACAAGTTACAATCTTTTAAAAAAAGTCATCAGTGATTTATCTCTGGTACATGATTGTTTAGTGTAAAGTCTGGCATTGAAATCACCCATGAAAATGGTCAAACCTTTGTCACAGTAGGTATTGTACAAATCATATAATATATCAATATATTGCACATATGTATCAACAGAATGATTAGAACATGGTTAGTATAATTGGAAGATAAATACGAAATTGTTAGGACTAAGCTGTAATTGTATATCTAATATTCTACGATCTTCAATATTTAGCGGAACTATGAAATTATTCAGCTTTTTATGACATAAAATAGCCACACCGCCTCTAAAAACTCGCCTGTAGTCATATGTATTTAAGTCATTGTCACATGTGGCATGGCAGTTATAGTCACTAGAAATACATCCTAAAAATGTAGATTCTGGGGCGAGAGCCAGTGCTCTGAGATGCCACACACATCTATGTTACTTTCAGTCAATAAGTCAGCGAGGCACTCGACATAATGCCGGTGATATTCCAAGTTATTACATTAAGTGCGCTCATAGTCATAATGATTGAAACAGAAAATGAGACCAAAACAATTATAGACATATAGAGTGGGTTTTTCATTTAGTGTTCACACAGTTCAGAGCTAGTCAACGTCCTAGTCACTCAGCGCCTCATAGCGGTTCTGGTTTCCGAAGCTGCCCCGACTGTTTTCGCCCGCCGCCATTTCCTGACGCGTATGCTGATGTCGTCTCTCCTAGGTAGAAGGTCTCACGATGATTTGCGATGACGCCAAGGCTCACAATTGACGTAGTCGGGCCAGAAGTCTTTTGAAAGCACCATATCCGCTGTGTCGTCTTCGTACACGTTTAATTTTATTAGGACTCGGTCCGGATTTTTTCTCAATGGGAAGACACGACTATTTGAAACAGAATGACCTTTGGGAGATACAACTGACGATAAAATGTTCAAATTAACATGTTTACTCAGCCCGCGGACGGCAAAGCGCTTCGTATGCCGTTTCTTCTTAACTTGAAAACCATGTTCATCGTAGATGGTTGTGACGAGCACCGGAATCGGATTCCCACGGGGCTCTGTATCGTCCATCTGTGGTGCAGTACTTCTGTCAGCATCGTTACGGCGCGTGTATGACGGAAGCTCAGTTCTGCAAGCTGGATACGAGCGTTCCTGGCTGCCCTCATGTGTCGGCGTCTCAGTACTGCAGGCTTCGTACAGGCAAACATGGTCGTTGTTATATGTTGGCAGATCAACACGATCAGTTGTGTATGTGTTGTTGCGAGCTTCCTGATCCTGAAGTGGTTCTTGCTCCGGTAATCCAGTGAGTGCTTGATCAGTATTATACATTGGTTCACGATCGACGACGGTATAAACTTTTGTTTTGTTTATTGGAATTTTGGCAATTGATACAAGTTCGCTGACATCAATTAGACATTCAACAACACGAATACGGTCTTCGAGTTCAGTTATTCGCTGGACCAACGATGCTGTCAGGGACCGCATAGATTGTTCAGTTTCTTTACATATTCTAATAACGTCAGCATTGCACACTTTAACATCTTGCTTAATATTTACCAAGCAAGACTTTGTCTGAGAGATATGCTCAAGTTTTAATTTATCATTTGCGAACTGAGACTGTTTCAACAGTAAGATATTTTCCTGAAGTGATGCAACTGTGTCTTTAAGTAAGTTGAACTCAGAGGCACTTACACATTTTCTGGAATGGCAGTCATGTGATGAAAAAGTAGTCCCTTTCGATTCCGTAGGTGCCACTGACGGCCGACGCGGCTTCCCCGAGCTTATCAATGGTTTCAGTAAGTAATAGTCTGCGCCTTCTATAACGTCAATGATAGTTCGTATGTCCTTTGCCAGGCGCAAAGGGAGCGGGTCGCCGTTACGGGTTTGTACCCTACGCTTAATTTCAGCCCCTTCGCCAAAGGGAAAGTCACTATCAAACTCTTTCAGGTGTCCAACATATGACAACCGCACCCTCTCTAGATCGCATTCACTTGAAGCGTATTCTTTCACGACTTGATCTACAAACATGTCACATGGCAGCTCCCTGAACAGAGTTACCAATTTCCGGTATTCCTCTACCATCCGGAAGTAATCTTCACGAATGTCCTCTAGCGTATCGTTGCCATGGTCACTGTCATATTCTTCGCCATGACAACTGCTCTGTCACTCTATCACCACTCTCCATTGTCCGTTCCTAACTTATTGCGGATATAATCCTAATCACTGATCGTAAAAAATGTTCACAAAGCACTCAGTAAGTCATTTCTTAAACAAAGAAACAAACAATTCACGTTATATTTTCGCCAATACTCCAAAATTAAATGTAATATATCCTCAAAACACATATAATCACATAGCTTATAAGATCCTTGACACTGTGTAATATTATTTTTAGCTATGCACTGTACAAAAAGTCCTCAAAAATAAAAAATTATAGGAGCACAAAAAAGCACGTCTGTACCCTTAAACCCCCTGTAGTGTTTTTTTTCAAAAAACACAAAAAAATATAAAAATATATGAGGTTAAAATATAATGGCTTAGAAGTAGCATTATGTAGCTCGACTTCGTTTTGGTGTATACATACATTCCAGAGGTAGATGAATATGAAGAAAGTTAATATTTTTAAACAAATTTCCCAAAAACAAACCAACGGAAACCACGAAAATGTATATCTCACGAACATTCTTGATTTCATAGTATATTTAAAAAAATATGATTAAATAAGTTTTCAAATATTTTCTGTAGTTTAGATGTTCGATTTCATAGAATAAAACTCAATCAGTATTCTCACTAAGCTGAAGTCAAACATATGTCTCCACTTGTCTGGATGGGATATTTTAAGTATTTGCATCTGTTTGTGTATAAAGTAGTTTTTTTGTAAAATGAATATTGTTCAGTTTTTGAAGCCTGATTCACGAAATATATAAGCCAAACATTATTAACAAACACTGCGGAAAATGGTTGAATATACGGGAAAAAACGTTCCCGTACATCTTGAATATACGGGCGTGTTCGGACCCATATATCCACATGTACGGACCCCGTATATTAATACGTATACGGAACACCACGTGTACGGACTTCCGTATATCCATTCCCGTATCTTTGGATATACGGAGATATTTTAATTTCGAGAAAAAAAATGTGCAATATTTTTATGTTATTTAGCGAGTTTTTGAAGAAATACACATGTTATCCATAGAATGTTTTAACAAAATATATATGGATATACGGACCCCGTACATGCAACGTGTACGGGATGGATATACGGACCCCGTACATGCAACGTGTACGGGATGGATGTACGGACCCCGTACATTCAACGTGTACGAGATGGATATACGGACGTCATACAACGTATACGGGATGGATATACCGACGTATTACAACGTATATGGGATGGATATACGGACCCCTTACATGCAACGTGTACGGGATGGATATACGGACCCGTACATGCAACGTATACGGGATGGATATACGGACCCCGTACATGCAACGTATACGGAATGGATATACTGACCCCGTACATGCAACGTGTACGGGATGGATATACTTGAATTGAAGGAATTTATACAAAAGTTAGCTAAATCTGAGACAAAATATTTTATGTCAAACGGTCAATCTGAGAGAGTGCAGCTCTTAAAAATTCAACCAGTCCATTCCCAGGTGTGATGATAATACATAAACATAAATCTGTGTTGTACATGACATTTCTATGAAAAATTGTCAATGTATGCCAACTAATATTTAATCAAAGTAAATTCAATACATAGCTTGTATTAACTTATAAAGGCATACATATTTATTATTTTGTTTCCCCTCAAAATTGTACCAGCGAGCCAAAAATTGTCTAATGTCAAAATGTCAAACCTTTTAGATTGCCATCTTTATTCTGATGTGCATTTATTCTAATTAATAGATATTTTAAGCTCACAATGCTGTTCCTTAATTAAAATACCAAACCCACATTTCATCAGAATTAAAGTTTATCCGGTTGTTCAATGGTTCACGTTTGAATTATAAATACCTATGCACGGTTCACAGACATAATAACTAACTAATAATCGCTGTCCCATCAAAAAATAAATGACAATTATATCTTATAATATGCTAGCTCGTAGTCTTACCTCATTATTGTTGGGTATTCTTCCTTGTTGCTATTTGGCTCGTGTAATGACACAGATGATATCGATTCTCGCGCTTTCTGCATCCCGCTGTTACGATTGGCTATTGATTATACGCGCTTGATTGGTTTAATGACCAGCAGCTGAATATTGGCTGAAACTTACGCATTTCTTGAAAATTTAGACTAAATATTAAAATTGCTTTATTTACTTTTATTATTATTATTATTATTATTATTATTATTATTATTATTATTATTATTATTATTATTATTATTATTATTATATCAGCGTAAATTGAAATTATTATAGTCGCATAAATATGCATAGCAAAAAATAATAATTGATGTTGTATGGCTAAAAGCCTAATTAAGCTGATTCTGAGACAAAACGTAGATAAGTAAAAATTGTCAAACTTAAGAGAGTGCAACTTTAAAGATAGGGCATCTTTGTTGCAACTCCCTCATACCAATGGATGGGTCAGAGTCAACCGCTATCAATGAAAATCATGCAAACTTGAAATTAAGATTTATTGTTCTTGATTTTAATAAGTATTCAGTCTAATTTCTTCAAAAATAGATGCCTCTTATTTTATATATGACATCAGAGTGGATTTTATCAGCATTCTTCAAGTCAGTTGTCACAATTGTTTAAATACAATAATTAGTGAGATAAGGAAGCTGGCTATTTATATATGTATTTATTTTTCATACGTATTTATTTTTCATTACTTCTATTTATATTTTATTCGGTTATTAAATTCCCACAGTCTGTCAAATTAATTAATAAGATTTAGAATTTGTGTGTTTTAGTTGTATTTCGTATAGTTTTATGACCCACTGGCCATGTGGTTTTTCAAAGCAAATGATCATGTCACTAATTGACATAACGCGCTGTCAGTCAAACTAGCCGGCCAATACCTGACTGACCAATCAGCGTCCAAATAAGGCGTGGCGTATCAGTCGCTCCTTGTTATCCGCCATGACCTCCGACAATCTGCACTTTAGTAGTATAATACTTTTTTTCTAAATATTTATTACAAATGAGTTCTTTATGATTGAGAGAAAGATTAAACAAATAACAAGAGCCAAAAACACTGACATTAACACAATTCCATTGAATTTGACTTCCTCTGCATTTCTTTTACATACATAATAATAAATGAGTATTAAAACTGCACCCTCACAGATTGACCGTTTTGACTACTTTTTTGTCTTGGAATGAGCCAATTTTGCGTAATATTCTGGAATTCATGATATAAGACTGCTGACAAATGATCAGATCACAATTGTTCATATTTAGGTTTGAAAATTGATGTTTTATGGCTAAAAGCGTTACAATAATACTAGTAACGTTTTAAAAAACTAAATATTTCGGCAGTTTTCAAAACAGTTGAGATCTGTTATACTGTTGGGTGTCTTATATGACTGGAGTGAAGGCATTGATGCCAAATTCATCAGATGAGACCACACTTAAAAAACTGTTAAAATTGTCAATCTTTAAAGAGCATCTTTATTTTAACTCCCTCATACTCCCTCATACCGATGGGAGGATTAGGGTAAACTGCTTTTAATGAAAAGGAAATTCATAATAGGAATCAAACTATGAAGAAAATAAGCTAACAATTGGAGCCATTTTCAATAAAATTAAGATCAAAACAAATCTGGTTTCTTCAAAATAATAACTTAGTGCAATTTTAATAAAATGCAATTAGAAAACTTGTAATTGATGAATAATTTTGTTGTGTTTAATAAGTAATCGGTCTCTTTTGACGCCTTATCTTAGATATGATCTTCTTTATCAGCATTCATCAAAGCAGATGTCACAGATAATATAAAATCGCTTGAATACAATTTTAAGTGAGATAAACCTGCTGGATATTTATTTACTTATTGTATTCATTCATTTATATTCCATTATTCAATTCATGCATAATATGATAATAATATTTTCCGCAGCTTGTCGATGAAATTAATTAATAATTTTAATAATTCGTGTTTCGTAGATTTATGACCCACTGGCCATGTGGTTATGAAAACAAATGATCTCCGCGCGACATGCACTAATTGAAGGCCATAAAAGTACCCAAGAAAAAGACAGTGATGACACTTCTTAATTATATTAGGTGCCACCTTTCAATATAAAAACAACATATATAAGTTATGCACCCAATTTCTTCGGTCACCCATAAATTGAAACAGTCGTCTGTGGACTTATCTTAAAAATGTATTAGTTAATTCCTACGATTTACTAGAAGTGATATAGCCTTATGTGTTTATATATACGAGGGAACCGATGTTTCGAACGACCCGATTTTCAATTCTCCAGTCTGTTATGAAATATATTTCAGTGTATTTTAAGTTTGAAGTCGTCTGTTTACTATGACACCGATTATGTGTTGCGTTGTGGAAATCGCTTATATGTTCAAAGGCTGTCGTATACTATATGTATACTAAATATAAATTTTAAAGGAGGAATCAATAAATTAATAAATAGAAATTTTTACAAAATTGCCATATTGCAAAGCAAAGTGACAAGTAGGAATTATTTTCATAGATTCCGATGTTGGATCGACATGGTAGTGTTTATTCATAATCTTGTTACTCATTCACATTTCTCACAATTAACTTCTCATAATTATCATCTCAAATGCCCATATCAACTAATATCGGTCATGCGTTAACAGTAATAAACGGTTTTTCACACCTTATCAAATTGAGTTTCAACTGTCATTGCAATTTTTACAACTTGCGAAAATTTTAACACCTAGCAAATGTTTGTTTATTTTGGAACACGCGTTCGGGAAAAAGTGTGAAATTAAGACCTCGAGGGAGCCATAAGGTTATGAACAGAACAGAAAATTTATTGTTAACTTGAACATATACAGTTCATCGTTGTTACAATATCATAACACATGGCATGGCAATAGTTGATAAATGCGAGAGTGCATTATACATATATACATATATGAACTAACAATGATTTCAACATGTTAAAAGTTAAGCATTATTATTCAAAGCAGTATATCGTAGCTTAAAAGCATGTTTGCAATACAAAGCTAGTTTTCGTAGACATGCAGCATTTTCCGAGTTTAATAATTGAATGAATTTAAACATGCTTGGTCTTGCATAGTAAAATTTAGTTATGTATTTTTTTCCTAATGTCATTATATTTCGGACAAATCAAAACAAAGTGATATTCATCTTCGATATCATTATGAACACATAAAACACATTTACGTTGATTTCTTTCAATATTAACATATCTTCCTCTTTCAACATTTAACATATGAGAGGACAATCTTAATCTAGCAATAATATTCCTAAGTCTATAGCTATACAATTTATCTATATACGATGACATATGTATAGTGCATTTTAGTTCTCTGTACAACACTAGTGAACTTAATGAGTTTATATCATTTTTCCAATGTCCAATAAACGAGTCGATTAACCTTCTTCTAAAATTAGGAACAAAATAATCAATATTAATCGACTCCGGATATAACCATACTTCATTGAATCCTGCATTTTGTAATATAGTGCGTACATTAGAACACCAATTGTTTGAATTTGCGTTATTTTCCGCATCATATCGAAGGCTTTGCAATGTATTGTATAAAATGCAATTGTCTCTTTTAAATTGATACAGTTTAAGAAAATATTTAACAATTCGTATATGTCTAGTAACATACAGAGGGTACCGTCCTAGTTCACCATATATTGCAGAGTTACTAGTGCTTATTTTTCCACCAAGAAGTCTTTTCAGAAATTTTCTATGAACCCTTTCTATATTTTCAGCTCTACATACTTCACAAGAATAGCACAAAATTGATGACACAAATGAGTCGAATAAACCCAACATAATTTTAACAGGAATTTCTTTCCCCCTAGTTATCCCAAACAAATTTCCCATAGCCTTAAGTCCTTTATCTGCTAATGTTTGCGTAGCATTCATAAATGATCCCCCACTTGACAAAACAATGCCAAGATAGTTAAAAGATTGAACCTTTTCTATCAATTCATCATTGTAATAAATATTTACATTTTCATTGTTATTACCTCCCTTTTTATAAACAACTATTTTTGTTTTATTAACATTAACCTTAAGTTTCCACTTTTCACAATATGCATGCAAATTATTTAAAGATCTTTGAAGACCTTCAACAGTATCAGAAAATATTACAGCATCATCTGCAAACAATAACAAATAAATTGAAAGTTGGTCTAATGTTAAACCTGCATCGTTATTTTCATTTAAATATAGTTCTATATCATTAACGAACATTGAAAATAAAATCGGTGACAATATTTCTCCCTGTAAAAGGCCAATATCACAATCATAAAAATCAGATAGCGAGCCCATATGTTTTACACATAATCTTACTTGACAATAAATTGACTTAATAACGTTAAATAGACGACCGTCTAATCCAGACTTCAATAGCTTAAACCACAAACCATTTCTATAAATAGAATCAAAACACTTAAGTAGATCAACGTAACAACAATATATCTTCTTTTTATTTTGCAGTTGTTTGTCAATGAACGACTTCAACAAGAAAATTGCATCTATTGTACTATAATTGCTTTTAAAACCGAATTGTGCATCGGTGAGTAAGTCTGTTTCCTTAACCCATCGTTTCAATCTTTCATTTATCAACACAGTAAAAAACTTAGCGAAACAGCTAGTCAATGTAATGCCTCGATAATTATTAGGATCTGAATTATCACCTTTTTTAAATATGGGTAAAACTACGCCTTTTGACCACGAACTCGGAAAGCATTGCTTTTCTAAAATGTAATTAAACATAATCTCCAAAGGAGTTTCCAATATGTTTATCCCCTCTTTAAAATATTCATAAATAATGTTATCAAAAGAGCATGCTTTATTTGTTCCTAGTAATTTCACCGCTTTTCTAATTTCATCCTTTGTAAATGGAGAGTCGAGTTCTTCGAATGTTGTTAAATTTTCAGTAGAGAAGTTTTCAACAAAATTCTGGATGTCTACGTCTTCTTCAATTACCGTTTCACCTGATAATTTTTTAAAGTGTTCAAAAAAGGAACTGATATTGACATTTTCACTGTTATCGTTTACTGGCGCCCGTCGAAACATTTTCCAAAATTCTTTTGGTTTTTTATTTCGCATATCATTCATTGTTTGTGCCTGTGCCTGATTATACTTGCGTTTACTTAATCTGCATTGATATTTATAATCTTTTTTTGCCTGTAGTAATTCAGTATTTAAATTGACGGTATAAATATTTTTCTTGACACGACATTCTTCACTAAATCATTTTTTCATAGTTTTGTCGCTTTGCGTAAAATATGTAATTTTTGCTACCTTAGTGCGCTTTTCAAAGTACTTATTTCCTTTAGAGCTTAAAAATACCGTAAATGTTTGTACCATTTCATCCGTATAACAATCATTGCTTTTCATTGTTAATAACTGTCCACATAAAATATCAATATCTCGACTTATATCTTTTAAAAACTGTTCTTTATGCTCTACATTCCATTTGAAGATCACTTTGCTATTCAATTGTTCGGATTTTACCGTTAATACCTTAAGATTAAATGAAATCGGGGCGTGATTAGAGAATGGTGTAAAGTCGTGTACATTAAAGTGTTTAATATAATCAAAATTAGAGCTTCTAGTTAATAGATAATCTACCACGCTCTCCCCGTTATGTGTGTAACATGTTGACCTTCCAACGTCGGCGTCATTTCCAAGACGTCCGTTGCAAACACGTAAGCCCTGAGATTTACATATATCAAGTAGAAATTCACCGAACCGGTTTGATGTTCTATCTGAAGATTTTCGCGGCAATTGCGTATCAATGTCCAATAAAGTTTCGTCTCCTAATATATGGTCATTTCTTACAAAATCAGCCTTTTGCCCAATTCTTGAGTTTAAATCACCGAAAACATATACAGAGCCTAGAGAATGAAAATGTGTAATTTCCTCTTCTATCTTTTGAAATATATCAATAGTATACATATCATGACTAGGTGAATTCTCGGGAGCAATATAAGTGAAAAGTAAGTAAACATTATTATTCATTCGAAAAAAGGTCTTATCTAACTTTAACCACATTACACAGTCTAAATCATTTTTTATCATTTTAACTCCTTTCAATATAGTATTACGAACATATACCGCAATTCCCCCACTATTTCGTTTTGCTCTTCTATTTTGAAACTTTCTAAATGAATGAAACAGCTTAAAACCTTTCAAATCAATTGTAGATTGTTTGTTAGTCCAGGTTTCACTTAAAAATATTAAATCATAATTGCTTAAAATATTTGAAAAATCAGTATTTTCCCGTTTAAGCTGAGTAAGTCCCTCAACATTCCAAGTCACACACCGTATGACACCCTCGCCTCCGTCCTAGTGGTTTCCGTTTCCGGTCCCGGTTCCAGCATCCCGATAAAGTTGACCGTTTATAAATAATCTGCTCCCGCTGATGTAGGCTTCTTTACCCTGACGGCGCGCGTCGAGCATAATAGGGACGAGCAGCTTTCGGGCCTCCATCACTTCCGGTGGATACTGCTGGCTAACACCAAAGGGCCTGGAAAGTTTGTTAGTTTGAGTCTGACTTTTTCCCGGTCCGGATAGTACAAGAATTTGGCTACAATTGGCCTTGTTTTCGAGTTATTTAATCTTCCTATCCGATGTGCACGGTGTAGCTTTATTGACTGTTTGGCATCTGCAATTTCCATCTTTGTCTCAATTAGCTCTAAACCTTTTCCACGCAGTCTGCGTCGCTCTCCCTGTTATTCGGGTCTGTGTTCTCCGGAATCCCGAAAAATAGTAGGTTGTCCCGCATGCTTCTCCCTTTCAGATCAATGACTTCTTTTTTGATATCTGCATCCGCTCTCTTGTGCGTTGCTTCTAGTGAGTCTATTTTTGACTTCAACGCTACTAGTTCTTTTTGTTTTTCCATTATTTCATTTGGATGTCTTAGAGTCATAGTTTCGGCTTTCTTCAATATCTTTAATTTTCGTTTCAAGGCCGCCGACCCTTTGATCAATTTTGTCTAGTCGTGTTGTGATTTTGTTCACCGTTATTTGGATAGTGTCCAACTGGGTCAATTTACTGTCAATACTATCCAGCTTTTGAAATATCATTGAAAACTGATCATTGTTCGCTAATCCAGTTGATCCCATATGGCCCAATTGAGTGTACTGTTGCATGGTAGGTGATGCCTGATTTGCCACAGGTGAAAAAGGTAATCCAGGTGAAGAAAAATGTCCTTGATTTTGGTTTTGATTTTGACTAAACATTGGTCCTGGGGTGAAACATTGTCCATTTTGATTATAATTGTTCATTTGCATGTTCATACCTTGTTGATAAGAACCTTGGTTCTGCATTTGCACTGTCGGGGTGGCCTGCGCCATTTGTTTTGGTGTCGTTTTGTTTACGCGCCTTTTCTCCGACTCTTTGTTCTGCGGTGACCCTTTACTCTTCTTGCGTTTTCTGGCCCCACCCATGGGCGAAATGTACACCGTTTAAGTCCAAACTATCAGCTATGACTTCACAACTTCATTAAAATAAGATTCAACACATATATCCGTTATTTATCCCTTATTTATATCATTAAACATTATTTTAATTCATGTGCAAAATAAACTGCCGCCACTGCCACGCATGCGCATATTCAATCATGGTATATGGGACCGAGGGTATTGCTCGACTGCTCGACATAATTAGGTTTCGATGAAGCGTGGGTATATTCTATATGAAAATAGAAGGAAAAAGTTCGGGACCAAGCTCCGACCTCGGGTTCCTAGGGAACGCCGGTTCTCGAACGACCGCTTGTTCGAGGGAACGCAGTTTCAATGTAAGTCCTAACATTTAGGAGTGAACCCCTCCACTCATAACCTATATGCCCCATCGGTATATTCAGCATATACGGGGAAACTAAACACTAAGCATGTACGGGAAACACAACATGTCCGTGTATCCGTTTTGTACGGGTAATGTTACTTGTATATTTCCGAACATCCATAATATACGGGATTTGTACACGCCAGTATATTCATCATGTACTGGGAACTAAACATTCCCGGGCCCTAGCCGTGAATTTATCCACCCAGCATTGTCGAATTCAGTTATTTTGTATCATAAAGATGTCATTGTAATTTCTTCAACGGCTGTTAAAACACATAAAACGTTAATATTTCTACAAAACGCGACTCCTGATACTCTGAAACACGAATAAGTCAATGGTATTTGTAATACATGTTGATCGTATCATATAGCTGTCAATGTAATCTTATTCTTCTGTATCATAAAGATATTCTTGTTTCTCAAAGTAACACGGAAAATGTATACACGTCAATGGTATAAATGTTGTTCGTATAATATATGCTGTCAAATGATAACAATTTTTTTTGAAACATGGGTGTACGGGAAAAAGTACATTTCCGTATATCAATAGTGTACGGGAATTGTTACTTTTCTGTACACTCACCGTGTACGGGAACTTGTATATTTCCGTGATTCCATAATATACAGGAATTGTACACGCCGGTATATTCATCGTGTACGGGAATTGTTAC
Organism: Mya arenaria; assembly: GCF_026914265.1. Taxonomy (NCBI): domain Eukaryota; kingdom Metazoa; phylum Mollusca; class Bivalvia; order Myida; family Myidae; genus Mya; species Mya arenaria. Next base: position 74,584,096 of record NC_069129.1, read on the forward strand.
TATTCCGTACACTCATCGTGTACGGGAACTTGTATATTTCCATACATCCATAATATAAGGGAATTTTACACGCCCGTATATTCATCGTGTACGGGAATGGTATAATCCCGTATTTTCAAAGTGTACGGAGACCGTACATGCCCGTACACTCAAGGTATACGGAGATGTACGGTACCGTACATCCATCAAAATAGTAAAAGTACCAGTCGTTAGTCAAATCACTCAGCATTGTCGTATTTAATTATTTTTTAGTATTCAGACCTCTGTCTTATTCCACAAAAAACAGTCAACACCGATTAAAGCATTAATTTTTCTACAAATGTGATTTTTACTAACACCTTCCAATTTTCCTAAATACAGTGATTTTTTTTAAGTCAATGGTATAAATGTTGTTTATATTATACATGTTGTCAAAGTAAACACGAAGAGACCTAATTTGATTACAGAATTCATGTTTTTATTATAACATTAATGTACGGGTTAGTACACGCCCGTATACAAATCCCGTACACTCAAGATGTAGGAGTTTTGTGAATATACGGGTCCGAACACTCCCGTATATTCAACATCCCGTACACTAACCGTACACGATGGATATACGGGTTTCAGTACATTCCCGTATATTTACCCATTTTCCGCAGTGAAAAGGTCTTCGCTTTTATGACACATGCTAAAAGAGGGGACATTTTTGTTATATATTTTCATCATAATATACAAGTTTCGAGATTGTTTATGGATGAGTCAAAACAATTGTTAACACAAACATAATACATATCAGACATGGTATTGGAGACTGTGGTACAACATTATCAAGAATAGATAACGCAATTATCTCTGGAAATGATTTATATTTAGCATGTATTTGAATTGGGCAACGGCGGGTTTCGGTTGACATCAATCACCGCCAGGTCATCCCGATCAACCATTCCCTGGGTTACAGCTAACGTTAGAAATGTTGGAGCTTTTCTAGACTCTCGGATGAACATGGAATCGCATGTTAAGTCTGTGTGAAAATCAACTTACGCTCAGCTGAGACAGATAGGACGCATTCGACAGTACATCAACGAGGATGCTACGAAAACACTCGTAAATGCCTTAGTAACATCTAGATTGGACTATTGCAATTCTCTCTTGTATGAAGTCCAACAACAATCATTGAACAGGCTACAACTTGTGCAAAATACTGCTGCTAGGATAATTACCAGAAAGTCAAAGTTTAGTCACATCACGTCAGTGCTTAAAGATCTTCACTGGCTCCCAGTGGATTACAGAATCAATTTCAAGATACTAACTCCTGTATTTAAATCACTTTATGGCAAAGCTCAACAATACATTAATGATATGATCAACGTTTACAAATCGACTAGAAATCTACGTTCAGCCAACCAATCGCTAACTCTAGTGCCACCAAAAACAAAACTTAAATTTGGGGATAGGAGCTTTTCTGCGGCTGCTCCTAAACTATGGAACACTTTACCAGCACGTGTTAGAGACTGTACATCTCTTGAAAGCTTCAAACGACAACTAAAGACTCACTTCTTCGTTCAGGTTTATGGGAACTGAAAACTGAATCGCTTACTTTATTAACTGTGATTATGTAATTTGGAACAGTCAAGATGGAAAATATCCCATATTCCAATATCTTAATAGAATGGTTTCATTTCATATTATATTCCATTTAAGTATTAGTCATTCGATTGTTTTATCTATGCTTTCAGAATATGTCTTAGAAAACTGCTTTATATTTTTAATTCCATGCCTATTTTTAAGTATTAGTCATTCGATTGTTTTATCTATGTTTTCAGAATATGTCTTAGAAAACTGCTTTATATTTTTAATTCCATGCCTATTTTTAAGCATTGCTTTGCACTTTTCACATTGCCTTTAACTTGCATATATATTTTTCCTTTCTGATTAATTTGTACTGTTTAACCATGTATTGTTAAGCGCTTTTGAGCATTTTTGGAAAGAGCGCTATATAAATGTGGTATATTATATTATTTATTATGGATTCCCCCGATGAACTAATGGGCCTTGTACAGCCCATGTTTGTTACACTATACTCTCAGATACACCCTGGCACCAGCGCCCTTTTTACTTATACTAAGCTCTTTTTTTAAATTGCATAGAAAAATGGACATACTATTACTTTTAATGTGTCTTAAAAAATTTAGGGCTCAAGGTCAAGGTTTATTTAACTGCAATAGCAAACTTGAAGGCGCTCATACCTTGAAGCTGATGTAATTTGTTGAATTATAGTTTGTGTATAGTTTTCAGTAGTACCTGAGAGTGATTAAAGATTCATGATCTTGTTTAGGCTAATTCAGGGTAATTATATAGGTTAGTTTGTAAAGATAAGAGGTTTTGTTGTTTTCACCTGGACTCTATTACATCCCTGCCATAATGGGATGAAAAGAATATTGAAAAGGCCGCCGTCAGAAACATTCTAATCACATCAACTTCCCTGTCTACTTTATCAAGACGGTATTTTTTAAATTGCAGACATTACTAAACGATGGAAATTCGAGAAACCTTTTCTTAGATTAAATGACAACATCATGTTTCTTGGTATAAGCCACTACTTGTGTACTGTTAAAAAGGACATGTAAAGTTACCAGTGGTGAGGATCGAACCGGCCACGTCTATAGTGAGAGTTGGATTCCTATTCAACTTCATCAATCTTATTTTAATTCCATTAGAAGTTGCTTAAAGGACTTGGAGTAAATATGTCGACCGTATTGAAACTAAAAAGTATAACATGCCCATGTACTGAAAAACGCGTCATTTACGTCAACATTAAAACATAAAATGCAGCAAACACTTTAATCTAACAAAATCAGCATCATTTAATTATTATAAAGCTAACATCATCAGCAGGGTTATCATCAAAACTAGCCCAAATGACCTTTTAGTGGTAAGGGCTGCTAGCCGCTGTTTACCAGGTGGCAAAATATCTTTTAGAAATATTGGTTTATAAGATAATGAATAAATCTAGGTGTTCAGGATAGCGTTTGTGATTTGCCAAAGTGAATCGAAAACGTTTGATTTGAGATAATATCATTTTATTATGTTACCAAATATGCGCCTTATCATCTTTACCTTATCAAAATGCAAGGCTGCGTTGGGGATGAAAATTGTCATGAATACAAAAACATTTCGTTTCATGTAAATGCTCGACATTTACTTTTGAATATTCAGAAGGTTGGTTACACGTTACCCATTTACCAATAAATAAGTTCTTATGCGACAGCCATCAACAAAGATATCACTTACTACAACCAGGTAAGAAAAAATAACTTATGTTACAAGTTGCCCATCAATACATAGTGGGACTTCCGCCATAAAGTGATATAAATAAAGCACTGTTTTTGATGCAAACTGGACGCCAATGAAAGAGTAAACTAAAGGGTACATAAAGTACACGATTAGTAAAATCTGATATATTTTCAACCTAATGCTATCGTTCAATGGAGAAAGTGTCAAATATCAACGGCATGAGGGATATGGTTTCTTATTTATGTTTACACTTATATCTGAACTAAATACGAGCATATCTAGCTATTTTAATATGTTTTCGAAATGCAAAATATTGTTTATTTTTGGAATAACCAGCACGGCATTGTTATTTGGAGTTTACTATAAATTTCTTGAATTAAGTTATAATCCAGTGGGAACTAAAAATATTGAATACTATTCCCAAGCTTCAGTTGGTTATAATGATGAGTATAAACCCTCGTATAACATAAAACTTTTCAGAAACTCATCTATTGCTAGATTTCCTAGCGATATCTGTAATGTAAATGTCACACTTCTTGTGTTTATTGTCTCTGCCTCACAAAACGTCTTAGCTCGCGAAGCAATAAGAAGTACATGGGGCACAGCATGCTCAAATTCGCACAAAGATGCCAAATGTGTCTTTGTCGTTGGCCGAAGTCGAAACGAATCACTTAATCGCTACATTTTGAAAGAATCTGATGTCTATAAAGATATTCTGATTGTGTCGTCTTATGATGTGTATTCGAATTTAACCTACAAAACAATGCTTGCCTTACAATGGAGTACAATGAACTGTAATGGAAAAATAAAGTTTGTGATGAAAACGGACGATGACATGTTTGTAAGTGTTACCAGCCTGACTGCGTACTTAAACAATGCTCCAAAACAAAGTTATTTTATAGGGAAGTGTTGGGGCCCAGCTATGCCAATTCGAAATAAGAATTCTAAATGGTACGTTACTTTGAAACAGTACAATCACAAACACTATCCCGTATTTTGCAGCGGAACTGGATATGTGTTGTCTTACGACGTGGCAGTATCTGTAGTTCAAATATCAAGCACAGTTCCATTTTTGTATTTAGAAGACGTTTATGTTGCCATTTGCGCTCATAGGCAAGGAATAATTCCTAAAAACGTGGCAGGATTTTATAACACAAAAAAAGTTCTTAATTCATGCAAAGATGTCCACACGGTATTCACGTCCCATGGAATATCAGCATCAGAAATGTGGGATGTATGGAGGAAACTTGGAAATTGTAGTTCTACAGATATAGTTGAATGAACATCATAAACCTGATATTAAGAATCGGTCTAGCGTGCATAATCTCCGGATTAATTTGATTGATAAAACAAAAACAAAATAAAGGTAGTAAGTCTTTCATTTTTGAAAAAGCATATCAAGTAAACACGCATCTTGTTTAACAAAATAAAAGGTGAGAGAAGCAATTTGACAAAGCATACAGTGCCATAACCATGATGTTCCGGGAGATATCGGTAAAATACCGAGTATCACCGGTTTGGCTGAACCAATCATCAATCTGTTTGAGCGAGTAGGTGAAGTTTTGCTGATAACAATACTATTCCGGGTTCCAAGTCTTCATTTTTTGAGAGAAAAGAGTGTCCGGCATGTTATACAAAATATTTTTAAATGTTGTGTTGCGCTAATTCGCTAAATTTAAAATGGCGTTCAAAATGGCGGCCATAATTTGTAATATGATTAAAAATCAAATAATGTAATGATTTATATGACATAACTCTATCATGGTCTGGAAGATTGGGTTTGGTTAAAGCCAAAAAGCGGTTGAATGACCACTGGATTGCCTTTTATAGAGCGCGTTTAGATTTGTTTGATAATGAATGGTTGTCTGTAACCACCGAAGAGATCTTTGAGCTCTTGACGAACTCCTCTGTATTAAGAAAGGTACCAAATGAGCTTTATATCAATCATTTAGAGTGCAGTTGAAAAGCTATAATTGGAAAGCTATAATTGGGTTCAGGCATTTAGTTGACTTCTATATATTACACACGTTATGGCTTGTAAAGTATGCATTTGACCTAGGACGAACTTTTGGGTTGCTTGAAACTATAATATCAACACATTAGGTTGGTAAAACACTGAATTACTTTAAAAGCGATATTTCAGATTTGATGTGCTTACATGGGACTCACAGGAATATATATGGCATGTAGTTTGTTTAAATTTGCTCAAGAAGGGACATTTGGTGGTTAAATTGACTTTTAATATGGGAAATATATGAACTATGGTTAAAACTGCTTGGTGACTTAAGTAATGAATAGACTTTTCAATTTTTTTTACCAAAACATAAATAAATGAAATAATAACAAAGTCGATATTGAACATATTTGCATTTTTACATCTGACCTTGATTTTGAAAAGCTTATTTTTGTAATTCAATATGAAATACATTATAAAATAGTTATCATCTGTTCATATGGATATGCATTTTAAAATGAAACAGTTACACTATATTAATAATGAAATCTCTTGGAAACAACACTTTGTGGTAACCGCCTTGGATAACACGTACCAGGATAAAACCTAGTTGTCTTCTATTTGTAAATAAGGATTAGACGAAAATTGTTGTATTTAGGAAAGGCGGTAGACTACCGCAAAATTTGCAATTTTATAATGGTGATTCAGTAATAGATGTTGTATCCAAATAGTGTTATTTCAGTATTGTTTTAACATCTGGGGGCTCGTTTATGGACTCTAGTGTTAGTCATGTTTGAAGAATCCAAACATTAATAAATATAAAAAAGCATAAGCTCAATTACGACTATCATCACACCGGCTCTCGGCTGAGACTGGAAGATGGACAAATATTCCTAGAAATGTTCGCTTATGTAGAGCATGCAATAAGTTAAAAGATGAGTACCACCTGTTATTTGAATGTCTTTTGTACAAAAAATACGATGTAAATACCTTAAGAAATACTATAGAGACAGACCAAGCATGTTTAAGTCAGTTTCTATGTTAAAGTCTGAAAATGTTAACATCTTAAAAAAATTAGCTGTATATAAATATCTAATACATTTGAAATAAGGAAAATGAATATTCATGTATAGATTTATAATGAGTAGGAAATATACGTGCTTTCATCCGTATAAGATGCTCTTTATTGATACAGTCATGCATTTTATTTGGTAACCAAAATAATACTAACATCGACATAGCTTTTCCCTGTAAATCCTTCTAATACTTCGTTTCGCCCTTTAAGTTGGGTGGGAATGGGACACATTCATAGGGTTAGGGCTGTGGTTAGACCGTACTTGGGCCGATCGTGTCGATCAAGGTACCGAAAGGTCTTTTCGAGAGGTCGGTCAATGTCAACACTGAAATCTACCTTAGCTGACTCTCTTATATCAGCAGCCTTTGTAAGCCTAGCAGCCACAGTCAACCCCGTCAGCAGCCACTTTATAGTTGGCTGCCACTTTAAAGTTGGCTGCCACTTTACAGTTGGCAGCCACTTTACGGTTGGTAGCTTTTTAAAGATGGCAGCCAGCTTACAGTTGCCAGCCACTTAAAAGTTGGCAGCCAGTTTACAGTTGGCAGCCACTTAATATTCACCAAAAGTATACATATAAAGCTAAGCTCTCCCGCTTAGCTTACCCTAACCGTAACCCTAGAAAACAAAACACACCTAACCCTAATTTCAGCGTTAAAAAAATAAAATGTACATGCTTGCCTCCTGTCTGTGTGTCTGTCAGTGTGTCTGTTTGTCTGTCTGTTTGTCTGTCTTTCTGTATGTCTGTCTGTCTGTCTGTATGACTGTCTGACTGTCTGTTAGGCTATCAGGCGCTCATGGCTTAGTGTTTGTCAATTTGCTCTTTGCTAAGGGCCTAGTTTAAGGAATGTTTGGCTTGAAAATCCCCTCAAGTGCGTCTTCTGCTAAGTGCACTGGTGTCACAGTAGGGGCCAATTTCCTGTGTTTTCGTTTCTTGGTTCAGGGCCATTTAGGGTCCATTTCGGTAATAAAACCTCCCTAACTGCACAACAGGATACTTAGATCGGAGATCTGATAAAAGGGATCAAGGCAAGTAGATTAAGATCAATACACAGGGGTTGTGTACTGTAGACAGATTTTAGGGGTGGTCACGTATAGAAGGCTCAAACTAGGCCTTTAACGGTGGCCTTTGCGCTACAGGGGGATTTTGCTTGACGGTGGCCTGGTAAATAGAGGCACTTGTACGATGATGACACTATAGGATAAGGGTTAGGGTTAAGGTTGGGGAAAATGTGTATGCATAAACATACCAAAACTATCAAATATTGGGATAGTAAACGGTTTTATTTACAGAATCAATTTTGATATTTAATGGATACCACTTAGTTTCATGTTACATCAGAGTCACCGTGACATATTTAATAGGTCATTATTAAGAGTACTTTGCAATATCACTTTCTCTGTTATTGAAAGTAACTTATATAGTTTTATGTTACAACAGGGTCACCGATGAAAATATTTCTTGCTCGTTTTCAAGAGTACTTTGCAAGTTCACTTTCTTTGATATTGAATGTACTCTATATAGTTTCTTGTTATGGAATGGTTTGCGGTGAACCATATCTAATTTCTGGTTATCAAGTGTGTTTTTGTTGAGTTAGAGTAAGACTCAGGCTCAATTCATTTATTTAGAGAGCTATGTAAGGCTGATTGATAAGTTTTTACAGTTGGTTATAACCATAAGAATTGTTTAGACAACTTACTTCAATGTCTTTGAAACATGAGATGTTTGTCAAACATTATCCCCCCCCCCACCTGAGCGCCATGTTGTCAGGATTATTTGGACAATTGCATGTCTTAAAAAAACAGCTGATTTGTCATTGACATTGGATGCCTTTGAGGTAGTTTTAGGATTATGACCATTCAAAGTGTGAAGACAGTAGGTACAATTTTTTAATAACGTTCATATAATGACTGATATTTGCAGATAAAAATGTATTCGCTTAGCAGCAGGATATAAGTAAATATATCAAAATTTTAATCCATAGTAGTCATCAACTGTTCACCCAAAACCTAAATTTCAAGTTTGAGGGCCATAGGTGCAGTCATTGTCTAGTTATCACACAGGCAAGCTTTTTGCGTTCAATGTCACTGTTACCTTGACCTTTGACCCGATAACCCCTAAAATAATAAAATGTCATCTACAGATCAGGCTTAACCCCTAAGTCAATTTTAAGGGCAACGGGTGCAGGCATTGTCGAGTTATCACTCGAACAATATTTTATCATTTAAAGTCACTACGACCTTGACCTTTAGCCCGATGACCCCCAAAATCAATAGGCCGAATCTCCAAGTCAAGTTTGAGGGCCATGGGTGCATGCATTGTTGAGTTATCACTCGGACAAGCTTTGGTCTACTGACGGACCGACAGACCGACCGATCTATAGACCGACCGACCGACATGTGCACAGCAATATACCCCTCTTCTTCTTCGAGGGGGGGGGGGGCATAATAACTATGTTTACATATTTATTCTGTTGGTGTTTGTTTTAACCTTTTTATAGCTCCAATAAAGGCCACTGTTGTTCTGACACCATTTTTTGGTTCAAATTATGATTTTTATTTTCATTTGAGTTTGTGATTTTACTTACATACTTAACACTTTCCAAATAACAATTCGATAGTTGACATAGTAAGTGTTTCCAATTCATTTTATACACAAACATTCACGCAATTCCGTCACATAGAGCTGTAAAATATTCATTTCTTTAGGATATGTATTTTTCAGATATTGCTTACTATAATGTTTTCCAGTGATGTTAAGATATCAACCTGGAGCAGACTTAAAGGTATTGGCACTAATCATATACGAAGAAAAGGCTAGCAATGATACAGTTCCAAACAAACCTGTCATTTTAAAACAATGATTGAATAATAACTAAAAACAAATTCAACACTTTTAACGGGAGACCAAAAACAATCTTTGACCAAAGAAATCCAATAGCTCTTAGATTAAACTTGGCCGGAAACTTTACACTTACGTTTACGGACACCAAACTGAAGAACATATACAAATCCATAAGAAATGTTATTATGTACTAACCCTAACCCTAAAACTTCGCGAGTGCTTCAAATGGAAGCATAGTTTGCTCCTTATAAAAACGCTCCACTAGCTACGATAATATTTAGTGGTTTAACAAGTACCGGAATTGGTAAAATATTTAGTTAAGGTATGGTACACAAGGCTAGTATTGATCACAACAAAAAAGTACAATAGTAGTCTTAAATCGATGATTGCTAATTGTATTGCTCATCCCGATTTTTACGGTGAGTTTTTAAACAAAATTCGTAAAACGTAAAACTAAAAAGTTTCCAGCTGTTATATGAGCAGATAAACTCAATCAATTGCTTGTTGTTGTTTTTTTATGAACTGAAGACTGTACGACAATACTTGCCTTCTAGTTTTTAAAGATGCATTCCTTAAACATAATATAAGGTTGAATATAGCGTCCTTACATAATTAAACGTTCAGTCCATTGATTTATGGAACGTTTGCAGATTCAGTTATCGTTAAACTGTATTTGGCTGACTATGAATACTCCGGCATGTGACGTCTCCTTCTTCAAATATTTTACATAGGTATTCATTTGGTACAAAAAGTTTAGCTAATACATGTTGTTTTTATTTTTATTAACGTTTTCTTTATTAGTTCCCAGATTTAATATAATGATGCTTTTTATTATGAAACTCTGTGATCACACAGTCTTAAACCTTTTATTTTCTATGGCAGACTGTGGAAATAGCCATGCATAAAACATGTGTATGAATAGTTTGGGACAAAGTAGATTTAATACAGATATTGTTTTCTTATTATTGTCTTATATTCCAATGAAAGAGATATAGCTGCATTTGAAGAACATACATACATCGTTAAACGTTAGTCCGTTGTAGCGTTATTGTATTGAATAGTTTAGATTCATTATTATTATGAGATATTAAAACTATATTAGCGATTTTACAATCTAGGTATTTTGCTTTATGAATCGCTACTTAAACGTGTATAGATATCTATATAAAAGAATAGGTAAAACAAGACCTTATTTTAAACTGGCTCCTACAATTACAAAGAAATGTATTAAATTTTGCAAATAAATATAATATTATAGAATAATAACGTTGAACATTTCTATTTCGTTTTAAGTATGACCATAGTTAAAATATTTTAGTTGAATTGAAATCATTATTTTCAAAATACTCATTTCTGTGACTGCATATACAGGGGTGTGTGAATATTAGAATAGTTATTGATGCAGAACGGCAGTCCAAAGAGGGATTGGTTCATCAAAACTGAAAACCTAAGGATATGCTACTTTTTCTTAAAGAATTTGGCTGTCTTAAGATGCTAAATATTTCTTTCCTGTGCCTGTGCATTGTAGAAAAGAGAAAAAGATCTCGCAAATGCAAATGAATAACGTAAATAACTATCTCTGAGATAGCGAGGCACAGCAAAATCCCGTTCATTTTAGTTAAATATGTGAAGTTATATTAAAGTACTCGCGGCGCGATATTAACATTCTGTTTGATAACGATCACTGTTGTAAAAGGAGATGGGTTCAGGTTGGTTCTTTTCACACTCGTTGACAATAATGACACTCGTTGACAATAACAAGAATGTCATTTCCTCCAAATAGAGCAACTTACAACGTATGATTACAATAACTTACTTTGTGACCACTTTATTTGACCAGGCTTAACTTATTTATCGTGCACTCATAAAATAATAAACTAAACTATTACCAGGTCGATGTTGTGTTTAATTCGTTACAGCAGTTAATAATTAAAACGCACTCCATCGAATGAAATATGCTTAAATCAAGATCAATAAAGTTTATTATTTAAACAAATCAATTATTTAACAAATTAACTTGACTTGTTTGATAATTCATACACACATAGTATTTTTAGGGAGTTTAATGGAAATTTTTATTACACTTAAAAGAAAGTTAAAATAACAGTTGTAAAATAAAGCGCGCATGTTATGAAAATTTACTCTTTTTTCACATCATCATTAAAGATCCTAACCCTAACCTATCCTCTTTAACCCTAACCCTTTAACCCTAACCCTTTAACCCTAACCCTAACCCGAACCCAAACCATATGATAACAGGCAAACAATAGTAAATTGTCAAATACTTTCATTAAATAAGTTTATATTGGAATATTTCTCTCAAACTTTTATCTAACAACACGCAACATTTTATAGGAACAATTCCAAATTAAGCTATTTTTCAAATTTTATTTTGCGCTACATGTGTCCTTTTGAATCAGAGTCAAAAATAATGCTTGTAGTACGTTCTTCAATACCTATGGGTTAATTAAACCATTCACACATTGGAAAAATAACGTGATTTTTCATTTTATTCGAATGCAATATTGATTCGGTCAAAACAATACAGAACGGTCATTCAGTTAGTAGCACTAAATGTAGTAGTGGTAGTGAATAAAATAACCAAATTCAGATAGCTGTTTATTTATTTTTGTTCAACTAGACGTGAAGTTATTTCTTTGTTGCAACCCTGAAAGCAAATCTTCGTTTTGATATCCGGTTTAGGCTATTCCCAAAGATTGTAATCAGTGGACCTTTGAAAGGAGCACCTGCGACACCCCGTATTGCAATTGCTTCAGAATGTAATTGGTTTGATTTTCAATTGTGGAAAGGAAACACTTGAAATATCATGAGCTAAATACGTATTCTCGTCGCTAAAGCAGCAGGATAGTTTAATAAGAATACAACGGCTAGCGTTTATTTCATATAATAGACAGGAAACTCGCTATCATGAATTATACCACGGTTTTAATGCCCAGACGCGTTTACAAACGTTAATAGTAGTTTATACTTACAACTGGCATTCCTTAACGATTTCACGCATCTGTCATGTTATCGAAGTTCGATATATCTCCATTCTACTACCAATGAAATATTGTTATCTAGTAACAGTCCATATTGCAAAATTATCTTCGATTGCTAAGAAAATATCTTTACGACAACTTCTCTGTCAAAAGGGCTTATAACAAAAGACGTATGGTAATTCATAGGAATATTTTTTCTTAAGTACCTTTTTTGAGAATGTAAACATTGTTTTCATCTTAATATATATTCCCGTATTGGAAAATTGGAAAGGTAATACTTAGATAGAACATAGCCATAAACAATATGTTTGTAGTATAGTTATAATAATGATGATGAAAATGTCAATGATAATGATGACGATTAAAATAGTTTGTTTGCTGCAGATGTCTTTTCCACAAAAAAGTTAAGTAAGTATGAAAATCATTAATTTTATGATTTGTTTTATTATTCAAGCAAAGCATATACTTATAAATAATAAAAAAACAGTTTCAATGTTATAATAATATTATAATGATTTATAATGATAATAACACTTCACAATGATAGTTCCACCACCACCAACACCACCACCACCACCACCACCACCACTACCACTACCACTACCACTACTACTACTACTACTACTACTACTACTACTACTACTACTACTACTACTACTACTACTACTACTACTACTACTACTACCACTACCACTACCACTACAACTACTACTACTACTACTACTACTACTACTACTACTACTACTACTACTACTACTACTACCTACTACTGCTACTGCTACTGCTACTGCTACTGCTACTGCTACTGCTACTACTACTTTTACTACTAATACTACTTCTACTACTACTACAACCACTACTGCTACTGTATTATTATTATTATTATTATTATTATTATTATTATTATATTCATAATTATTATTATTATTATTATTATTATTATTATTATTATTATTATTATTATTTTGTTATTATTATTATTATTATTATTATTATTATTATTATTATTATTATTATTATTATTATTATTATTTTTTTTATTATTATTATTATTATTATTATTATTATTATTATTATCATTATAATTGATCTTCTTTCTACGATCCTGTTGCCTTTAATACCTCGCAACACTGTAGACATAGATTCTTAAAAAAAAAAGATTTTTTCCTGTTTACCCTGTTCGACAATTATGTTTGTCAAATCTGAAAATGTGTAGAATAGGATCAAATGAACTGTAAAATGTGATTGTAAAACAATGGTCCTAAAAAGCCTCGATGAAAACATGATCGTATAATATGCGTGAAATCATCATCATCAGATTTTGAGCTCATTTAATGACTTAAGTGTTAAATCGTTCAAAAACACGTCTATAATTTCGTTATTGATGTGATTTAAAAAAAATTGTTGTGATATATTTCGACATTTTTTTTATTTATTTTCATTTACATTGTGTGACCTATTTTATAGACATTTGTTGTTATGAATATTTTATTTTTATTTTAAAAATATGTGTACTTTACATTATGCATTGATTTTTTTAAATTACGGTAATGATGTAAAATTCGACATATATTCAATATGGTGTTGTTTTTTTTAATTCTCAACTTTTCAGCATAGGTTGAAAGGTGTATTACAATGGACAAGTAGTAAATGTCAATTTGGTGAGATTGGTGCAAGAAAGTAGACTAAAAAAGAAGAAATAGAAAAAAGGGGGCTCTTGTACAGGTTACGTCAGTTATAAAATAAAGTTTGATCTAAGTCATGAAGAGATCAGAAGCATTTATTGGGACCAATGAAATGTATAAGTGAGTTAACATCGCCTTGATGATCTAGTGCATGTCTTTATTTTTCAAAAATAGAAGTAGTTGAAATGAAAACAGAACTAATAACAGAAAACAAGTCGAATAGATTATCTCTTTGAGCCTAATCTAGGACAAAGGTGTAGAAGGGATCCTTATGGTTTTCACATTGGCTATTGGGGTTGTTGGCAATATTTCTAGAGAACAAATGTCCATTAGTATTACAAATATACATCCGCAGCCTTGCATGAGTGACACTCAATTCACATAGTTGATATTATGAACTGATTCTGTATTCTTAAGATTATTCTTGAAGCAGTGTAAGGATGAACTGCTTTCGTTAGTGCATTTCATGATGGTATAATAGGTTGCAAGAAAGCAAACTGCACAAGTATGTATAATACTATATTGCACGCGGTGTGGACAGAACGACATGAGTTATGTGTTATAAAGCGGCTATGTATTTGCAAAGTAAAAATAAAACAACCAATCCAATGATTGTCCATGAAGGCTTTAGTCTGTTTCTAGCATTATTTTAAACAAAGAGTCATGAACGAAGCACTATTCTATAAACATAAGATGAAGTTAAATTGAAACAATGACAACTACGGAGACAATATCAGACATCAAAACAACAAATACATATCAATTTAGAGGCACTAGGTAATTGAGAGTATTCCAAGATGTACAGTTTCCAAATTGTGCACGTTTGCATACTACTTATCCCTAACATACGTTATATGTGTTTACTACGATTCTTAAAACTAACAGGGAAAAAAGCAAATGTTTGCATCATATTCCGAGTATTTGGACGTTTCCACATTTTGTTACTGTTATAAACAATTTGACATCGCATTTTGCGTATCTACACAATGTGTGTGTTTTATTAACTTTTAACTTAAATCTTAATATTTGTCATGAAATAGATACGAATTATGTAAAGTTGTGATTTTCGACTTTTCTTTAATTTCTTTTTTCTAATTTTTGAACCGAAATAAAAACATTCGTTCTTTTGTGATCAAATAGTGTGGGCTAAACACCACTACCAAAAAAATAAAAACAAAGTGTGACATTTTGGCTACTTTAAATGCCATAAAATAAAATTGAGACAGGTTTTTAATTATCTGCACAATATTTTACAATATGAATGCTAATTAAATTACTACAAACTCTGTAACTTTTGAATTTAATTTAATATTATTTTTATGAGCATTGTTTGACTTTGTTAGTTTTTTTCAACACTTTTCGCTCTGCAATAAATCCTTCATCACAACTCGCGATTATCACATAAAACATGGCTCCATTTTTCTTCCACCTCGGATAATTAGATCCAATAATTTAACCATGTTAGAAATTCGTATCTTACCCATGGGCGAAGATAAAATGTCCGTATCGAACTCCTTTTTTAATGGTCACCAAATTGTAATTAACTCCCTTGTTGAAGACTGTTGTCTGTAGAATTATGGAAACCTTGTCTTGTGGCAATATTTAGAACGCTAATTAATTATATCCCGCTTCAAATGGCACCATAAAACAGTTTTCACGCACCTTTGAAGAAATAATGCTTCACTCTCCTTAGAACTATTTAAAGACCGATTTGACTATTAACATAATCTGAATCACTGCGCGCATATCACCTGGGACCAATAGTTACTCCCAGTTTTCACTAAGCATAAAAGAGTTCCAGCAAAAAATACAATTTTACTTAAATTTGTTTAACTGAGGTGGGAGAAAAAACATCTACCATAGCGGCTCGTGTAAGATAGATTCATCCCGACCCTCGCTTAAGGTGATTTTCGGAAACTCGGTAAACCCCGTCTCCGCAAAACACCCTACGCTCGGGTCGGAATGGACTTATCTTAAATTCTCGGCCATGGAAGATACTTATAATCTTACTTTACACATTTTTATGTTTTCCCTTGTCTTGATACATAGGAAATTATATATAATGTCATTTGTTGTTGTTGTTTTTTTTTGTTCCAGGGATATGCACTTGTTTATTCAAAATCAAAGGAACAATGATATATATAATCCGCTACTGTAGTCGTTCAAGGTGCAATATCACATATTTTAGAATTACTAGAATAATAAACAGTAATGACAATTTTAATTTTAATTGCCATATGATGGACTTGTGTTGACAAACTGAGAGATACAGCAATATATATGCAAAAAGCTACAGAAACATGCTCAGTAGCAAAAAGTTTAAACATAAACCCGGTTTAGTGGCAATGGGCAAACGCCAAAGATATAGAACACAAATTCACAAACAAGAAACATAGAAATGCACACAACTCTACAAACAGCACAGTGCATAAATACTATATATATATATATATATATAATTGTTTTGTTTATCGAGAATTGTTAGGTACCGCCTTGGAACGGTCAGTAAAATGTAAATTTAATGGGGGTTTAATCCAGTTTATGTGCACGATTTAAGACTACTATTGTACTTTGATATGAGATTATAATGACCATTTACAAATTTTGAGAAAGTTTTCCTTAATTAAAATTTCGGAAACCCTGTTTTAGAAGTTTTTGCGTCATAAGTTTACTGCGAGAGCTGATTTTTTTTACATCTGTACATATTCTGACAAATCGTATTAACTGTGCAATAAAAACACCATACGATGGTGAAATAGGAACATCGCCATCTAAAGAAGGGTAATTAATTATTTTAAAATTAATATCATCATGTTTATCATATAGATTGATGCTCAATATATCTTCCTTTACTTCTAGTTGCAAATCTAAATAGGATGCTTTTAAAACGGATGTATTAGATTTATTAAGTTGCAATTGTGAAGGATATATCGAATGAATGTTATCTGTAAACTCAGGATTATCTTAACTTAGAATATCATCTAAACGTGCTATTGAATTTATCAACAAGAGCTAGATCTCCAGACTTAAATAATTTTAACATATATTCACTCTCATGGCAGTATAAAAAGAGGTCTGCAAGTAAAGGTGCATAATTGGCTCCCATTGGAATTCCAATAGTTTGCTTATATAAACATTTACCAAACTTAAGAAAAGAATTATTGAGTACAAAATTTAAAACTTCAATGACATCTGTGCAAGTCCAAAAGATATATTTATCTGAGCGATCATTAGTAAAAAAATACTTTTTAACCTGCGGACGATGAATGCAGTAAAAGGCCTTAACACTCCTGAAAATAAGAAGGAGTTGCTAACGTTTCTTGGAATTATTCAATACTTAGCCGTCACCTCATCGATTTCGAGGTTTTATAAGTTTAGATTGCAAAAAAATATTTCAAATAATTACGTGTTGAATGTTGTTCTTGATATAAATATCAAATATATCAAATACTGTATCACATTTAAAATGTTGGTAATTGTTTTCCCAATTAATTATCGCTACAACAAAAACAGTTCGTGTTGCTTCAACGTTTCACACATGGTGTTAAAAACAAATATTTGTCTGTCGTTTTCCGCATTTTGCGAATGCAATTAAGATCTTTGTTGTTTTGTCATCAAACATGGGGTATTTTCACACTATGCTGATCAATTAATTTACTATATACGTGTTAAATGTTTGTCTAGACCTATAGACCAATAATATTAAGTCTTATTTATATAACATATTCACATTGTTTTGCGATTTAATAAAGACATTATCTTTGTTGCATGAAATGCTTTGTTTTTATTAATGTATTTGCCAAATTAACTTTACTTACCCGGTGTTATTGTTTTGTGTTCACCAGGGTTTGAAAATAATTAATCTTTGTGACACCTTTTGACATTTTATAATTGTTTTTAGCATTTTGCGCAATACGATACAAATATTTGATACTATTTTATATCGACAATATGTTCCTTTTGTCCGCAATTAACGAAAGACACATGTTTTTACTTTTAGGGTTGAAACAGACATGACAGTGAGGTAACGGGCAGACATAAAAAAATGGGCCATTTTTCGTGTTACTGTAGTTTTACACACAATAATTGCCAAAATAATTACTTATCACGTGCGATCTATTGGTCGACTTATATTTACCATGTGCCATTAAACTTGGTTTATATTAAAAGTTTTGGCTACTGAGCTTGTTTCTGTGGTTTTGTCAAATAAGTTTTGACAAAGTAAGAGGTTAAGTTGCGACAAGATTTCAATGAATCGGATTGTTTATCCCATTGCTCGCGCTTAAATAAAGGGGTTTCATCAAATGCTGTTATATCTTTCAATACTATTTTAATTTCACATTTGTTGCGCTGAAAAATATTTATTTATCGAGTGTTGTGATCGTTCTCACTTGTGTTTATTTTTTGTATTAAATTTATCTCCAAAACCATACTTCAAATCTTTGAAGATTTTTAGTTCACTTTTCTTTAGCCATTTTTCGAATAACCTATTATAGAAACGTGTCTGCTCTGTTTGAGTAGTATGTATTTGTGTATGAGAAAAATACGTTAGTGTTATTAGATATTTGACGTTTGGGCTTTGCCCTGTGCCTCTTAACAGTATTTAGTATTTAATTATTTACTACTACTAGGCTTATCTTCGTAGTTTTGATTGTATTATTAATACAAAAAAAATCCCTTTTGATGTTTTGAGGTTAAATTCTTGGAGTTAATACAAAATGAAAACCAAAATAAATTCCCTATAAATGAGTCCCGCACTTCCATTTAATCTTGTCATAATTTCCAGTTTTACAGAGACTGAGAACGGTAGTCTATATGCACTGTGTTGTGGTGTTTTGTGATGTTGTCTCATGTTTCTTAGTTGTTATTGTTGTTTTTTTAAGTTCTATGTCTTTGACGTTTATCCTATACCATTAAACGGGGTTTATGTTTAAACTGTTGGCTACTGAGCTTGTTTCTGTAGTTTTTCATATAAATATAAATAACAAATATCAAGCTTTGTAACGTTTGTGTTTAGTTTCATTCTTTTATTTCGAAATAAACTAAGAACGTTATTATATGTCTCTTTGATGTTTAGACATCCAGCTTGAACGTTTGAGACAGTGTGCATACAATACAAATTTATCTTGGTACATACGTCGTTATTAACATTGATCCTGAACAAAAAATGGAAAAAGTCAATTTGTTTTCAAGCAATGTTTATTACTCCCTAGAGTACAGTTTTCCTCATACAAAAAAGAAACACACACATTTATCAACAGGCAACTATAAGAACCCTTACACTGATTCCAAACTCAGTCTTATCAAAGGATGGGAAAAGTAAATATGTTTTTAAATGTTTTAGTTTGAAGGCGACTTTTGTCAAATCTATATTGAAAAATATAAGCATCTTTTTGGAGTGCCCGAAAAAAACCACAAATTGAATGAACTCAATCACTACTGAACAAACGAAAATATTGATGCAAAATGAACATTATCAAATGGCAATAATCAACAATGAAGAATATTTTCGATTAATTGGCTGTTAATACATTGCGAAGTCGAGCCGTTCTGAAAGAATCGCCCTTATATTCTAGAACAAGTCTGTCCAAATGTAATCTGTACTAATCTATTTTTGTCTTAAATTTTACAATGCATTTAAATAAAAATTAACTTGTAAAAAGTGGAAAATTACGTTCTGTTCTCAAATAAACAAGATCTTCTTTTTCTTAATGTCGTAAGTGTTTGCCTTCCATTACATTTTAAATAATCATTAAGCTTCAACAGGTGAATGCATGGTGATTATGTAGTTTATACAGCACGCGGCCCGGTCCGCAATCTGATATTCGCCAAAAATAATTTATTACATATATCGTGACATATGTATTATAAACAGAGTGAGAGTAATTCACAACATATTCAACAAACATTTGCTTACACCATCAATTTACCTAAGCCATTTAGTTATACTTCGATATTCAATCTATGTCGTATAGCTTCAAGTTACAGATATATATTAAATCTAATTATATCAAGTGTGTTTTGGATGAGTTGGAATGTTGCTAGGAGTCAGGCTGTGTACTGTTCATTGATAAGTGGTTAAAATTGACTATAATTTTTAAAAAGTGTTACATGTTATACTTAGGTTACCTCAAGATGATTTTTCGGACTAATTTATACTGTTTTGATTATATTTGCCTTTTTTATCGCTGCAATGAAAGCCCGTGTTATTTTGTCACCGACTGTTATTGTTTGTTTAAGCAATACGTGCGCAATCCAATAATATAGCCCGGAATTTACATAACTGGGCTTTCCCATGCCGGTACAAATAAAAGGTGAATTATGTGCTATTGAAATTCATGCAACAGACCAATGGCTCTATTGTTTCCGAAGTAACGAATGTAAATTAAAGCGGTATATTTTTGTTTGTACATTAGAATTAGGTTGGGAAAACAAGAATATCTATAATTCCGGGCTTAAACTATTGTTTAACCAACGTAAACCGTTGATATTAACTCATTCGAATTTGTGGCATTATTCGACCTGTTTGTGATGTTTTAAAATACCTCAGTGTTTTGTCCTCTACTTATTTTCCGACTTGTCTCATTTCTTCCACATTTGTATATAAATGTTGTTTTTCATCGGTTTTGTGATTTTGCTTAATTTAATCTCCACTTATTTGTTATATTTTTTCTTCAATTAACTAACGTCACATATTTAAACTAAGCGTTTGTTAGTTGAAAGTTGATGTGTGCTGAATTATTTTTATACACGAAATAAAACGCTTTGAATTCACCTAAATGAATCATATAACCATTTCATTTTGTTTTTCTTTTATTTTTCCACATACATCTTAAAATGATATATTCGCATTTGTTAGGTTATTCAAACAACTTTTTTAGTAAAAAGAAAGTATAATAAATTCTGACCGAGCTGTTTATCAGGGAAAACTATTTTGAATGGAATTTAAAAATTCCTATTTTAAACTAAATTATGGCAAAAACTAGAAGGGCATATGTTTAAGAAACACCTAGAAAATTAAGTTAAACCATTTACGTTATTTCTTTATTCGGGATTATTGGGATAAGAGTGAGGTTGTGCACACAAACTGTTTTAAACCCCCAGTAAATTTACATTTTACTGACCGTTCCAAGGCGGTACCTAACAATCATTGATAAACATACCCATTTATTTATATATAGTATAAATGCACTGTGCTTTTGTTGAGTGTTGTGCTGTTTTTCCATGTTTCTTGTTTGTGATCGTTTGTTTTTATGTTCTATGTCTTTGATGTTTACCCAGTGCAATACAACCTGGCTTATGTTTAAACTTTTTGCTGCTGAGCTTGTTTCTGTATCTTCTCGCATTAATATTGCTCATTCAAAATGGTAAGCCAATATGACTTAGTGCAAACGTGACTAGTGTAATCTTAGAACATTATTTGATATTGTTTTATATTAAAACACATTTCTTCCCCCAAAAGTGTTTTTATTCATCTACCGTGAAATGTTTTATTAACTATGCGTGGTAAATAAATTTACTCAACATTTATATGAATGCCATATGTTTTCAATTTGCAAGTAATAGGGCAACAAATTAACTGAAAAAAATGGTTGCTCAACAGCACATTTTAAACAATCTCTGATGTAGGATGAAAAATAAGGCAAGAATGCGTTTGGAAGTTAAGGTAAAACGAGTAGCGTAACGGAAGATTTTTTTTTTTTTTTTTTCAAATAATGATTAATTCACATCAAGGTCGAACCATCCTGTAATGAATATATATCTTATTTCGGTTTCAACCGCCAGTGACATTGAGTAGATTATGAATTTAAGTCCATATAAAGTTGAATTAGGATGTCAGTAAAAAGTCAGTTGATCTTTCTCCTCTTAAATGTTAATAAAGACATGAAATAGCATCTCAGAAAAGTCAATGCTTGGCGTGAGGCGTGATTAAGTAAGGGCTAAGATATGTAAGTTATGTAAGTCAGAATAGAGAATGCCGTAAACTCTCTTCATATTGTAATGTACTAGAAATAAGCAACCATCAATCGCATTAGAAGGTTCTGAAGAGGAAGCCGACAGAATGATATAGGACGGGGGTTAATATGATCATCACCGAAAAGGAGTAAATGCATAAACAAACAACAAATAAATTCAAAATGAATCAACCGATTTCCTTAACCAATGTTAAATTTTGGTATTACTAAGAAACGAAAAACGTAAGTGTCATGGAATTGTTTGTCGACCCTAACCCTAACCCTATTATTTCATCCACACTTTTATTAAAATGTTTCTTCTTTGAGTTGTGTTATTGAACTCAATTGTGTCTCCAGTTTATTGTGTTTTGTTTTCTATTTTTACTATTCATTTAATTTACACGATTATCTAAATATTTGGTAGTTGACAGATTATTTGTGCCCAATACATTTAATACACAATAATTGTTTTACCGAGTATTTATTTTGACTACACAATACACAAAACACGTCTCCATGGATACAGAAGCATACACTATAAGATCGATAATACTTAGACATACAAGTAAACTTGCAATTTTAAATTATAGGTTTACAGAATTAAGAATAGAGCATATTGCATTTTCTTCTGTATGTAATGTATGATAAATTGGTGCATACTTACAAACATGTAAACATATTTGTATACCTTAAAAACAGTTGTTGTTTCATTTATTAAGTTTTTGTTAATGATCGTAACATTCCTGTTTCGAGACTCTTTATGAATCGTTAAACTACTGTATAAAAGAGATACGTTTTTCTTTATATATAAAATGAAATGTTTTAGTAAATTTTCATCAGCATTATTGTTTGGCAAACAATTGTTTAACATTTTTGGTATATGTATTTCTTACTATAAGTGAAAAAGTCAACGAATGGCATACGGACCTAAATAATGATATACTTGACAAGCCGATTTTATCAAGTTATGTCTGCTTAGATCCGAATGCGTGTGCGTTCAACTTTGTTTAATACATTCATTTGCCACTGAGATAATAACTTATAAACATGAATGTCTTACTTCCTACTAAATTTAAATCTTACCTTATAAATAAATCCAGGTAGATTATCTTAATTGGAATACTTGAAAAATTCACTGCACTTTGGTATTTCATTGATAGATATTTCTTTGTCCACGCCATCCACGTGGAGCTGCTTGCCAATTGAAACACGTCAAGTGAAAACGCCCGTAATAAACTTAGACAAAGACAAGCTACTATGTATTGAGGACATTTAATACAAACATTTTCTTTTCCTTTTAATATGTAACCTCTATAGTTTGTGTCTGGTTTTCAATATTACGATCTTTAACATAGCAAAGTAAGGTATAGTTATATTATAATGTGTTTGTTATTGGCATTTTGGACATTTTCTGGCGTTACTCTAGCTAGCAAAACTCTTTATTCAATATTTGCATGTTCGTATCTTTCGCTGGTATTTTAAGGAACTGTTGTCTGTTGGGTCATTTACAAGTTTGTCCGCTAACAGTATACATAGGTACAAGTAGGATTAATTCAGGGTAATACCGCTCGAAATTATCACACAACGCCGCTCAGCGTTGCGACAATTTAGCATTAAAACTGAAACTGTTTATAATAACAATAGCGTCAATTTCTCACTTTAAGGGCCGGCCACAATGCAAAAGTGGGTGAGGAAGGTCAAAAACTAAAATATTTAAGAAGTTAATGTTTCATTTAGTTTTGAGGAACGATCTTTTTGGGAGTGAAACATATATTTTTGGTGACATGTTTTGAGGTTGTAAGGAGTTAAAAAAAAATTCACATTATTTCGGAAAAGTCTTTCAACATTATGACTTTGTTTTTATGCCAAAATGCCCCAAACTACCTCTTCAACAATGTATTGAGAGTTTTTGATGACATTATGTCAAATAAGAAAGTTATTCAGAAAATTGGTGACAAATAGTGGATGAAATTTATTTCAGGGTAACAAAAATGCATATATCTTTTTTTTAAATATATGCAACCAACCCGAAGCCCCAAGACGTTGTTGATAGAGTTCCGATAAATTTGATTCATTAACATTTCCTTTTGTATTAAGGTATTTCCGGGAAAACGTAAATGCTTTTTGATAGAAAAACCTGATAAAATATTCTTGTGTAAATATTGCTCAACTCCTCATTACAGCTTTTCATGTTGCCCCTCATATATGAATCATCATTGTTAGATATTGCAGACGACTATCCAAATATTAAAATAACATATAGGCCTCTTGCATTGGCCATATAACTACTGTTTTAAGCATATATTACATGTTGTATACAATTGTGTCATTCATTTAAATCGTGTAAAATATATGTCATATACAAATTATTATTATGAAAGAGTAATATGAAACAGTTTGACTATTAAAATTGACAACTACCAAATTTTAAGTTAAGGTTTTTAAGATAAATTAAAAAAGAAAAACACAAGAGGACGATATTGTTTGAATTGAATTACAACTAAAATGGATAAAAAATAATTTTATTTCATGCATATCGGTGAAAGAATGAAAACTATTGGTAAATGATTACTTGATCATTTTACTCTGGCGCGAGTGAAATGATACATTTGATCATTCTACTATGTACAGACAACTCGGGACTAATTTCAATCTTTTACAAGATTTGCTTCCCTTGACTTGGAAAGTACATGTATGTAACAAGTACATGTTTGTTGTCGTCTGTAGTGCAGTAATATACACATTGACCGAATCTTATAGAATTGTCAAAATCAAATTATGCAATAGTTTTAATAAAACAAACATTTTGGTGTTTGATTATAACTTTTAAAAGAGACAAACTTACCAATTTATGTATGAACTATTTCATGGAACATACTGTTACAATTAACCTGCTTGGTAGGTATCGGTTGAATATTTACTTGGACACCTGTGCTAGTAACAGAGTTGATAGATCATTTCTTCCTACAAGCTCGAACTGCGTACATGTATGCACAAGCATTTTGAATTTGACCAATTTCCTTCAATTGTTTACCTTCATCAGTTCAACAATTCATTTTTTCTTTTTAAAAAATAATGCTCAGAAAAGGCTTATCCAAAAGCTGAACGATAAAGGAATCCAGTCTTATCAAATAGCTCAGATCATCAGCCATAAAAAACTGAACAATTAAAGCAGATTGAAAACCAACTAGCCTTACTAGGCCATGGTGTTTTCCGACATCTTGTCGAGAAAATTTTCAAAGTCTGCGCTCCATCCTTTTCAAAAGCATCTTCGGGCACATCCTCGATATTTCCTCTGGGGTCTTTGTAAACACAAAATTTAACGAAAACGTGACATTCAACTTTAATAGATATGAAACTAATTCGCTGTCTCAACAACAAAACATCCTTCGCCTGCACTGAGCATGAATTCACCGCGAAAAAATACCGTTAGATCCAGAGTCTGAGAGCGACAGTGACTAGATATACACTACGAAAAACACTAAACACAGACTTCCGTTGCTTTCGAATACACACTTGTAAAGGTCCATCATTGTTAATTTAAATCTGTTGAAATTGTTTTTGAATGTACAAAAATGTCACATGCTCAAGTTTCATTTAATTGTATTTTTCTGTGCGATACATTTTTTTATTTCCGAAATGCTTTTGTTTAAATACTTGTGTTGTGCCTGAATAAATGTTTAAAATGATGATGGTTTCGTTGATGGAAGTAGGGTTTTATCTAAAAATAATTTCAATTCCAACAACCATTTCCATAAAGTGTGGATTTTTGTTTAGTGGACGGACTGCTCGCGCGAATGGAGGTAACTTTGACATAGCGGTTATGCCGCAATTACTTCCCTTCGCGAAGAGGCCACAGAAAGGGACTGTCGTCAAACAAAATTTACTCTAACGTGGAAATATATTGAACCAAAAACACGATATATGCATGAAATAAAAAAAATAATGTTGAATTCAATGTAAGATCGTATCATTAAGACATATTTATGTTCTCTGGATAGCCCGTAAAATTTTACAACTTATCACACTGAGGTCCTAACAATTAGTATTTTCGTCTTAGGGTTATATGATGTGTGTTTATTTAATCTATAAAAGTGCATTCCATTACTTCACTCGTTTACTTAATTCGTTTACTGAACTCGTTGTATAATATCAGAATTTGTATGACTAATACGTGACTTTTTGTACACAACACAGTCTGTATCTGCTATTCATATCAAACATATAAACATTGAAAATTTCCTAACATATATGCCGTATCAATACACCAGAAATAACAATATTGAAGCATAATACAGAAAAATAATACGCTCATTCTAAGTGTTTTTTTCAAAATATTGTTTTCAGCCTGAACTTTTACACCTTTTCCAAACTGTATCAATTTTTAACATGCTAGTAGGGATCGACTATTTAATAGTTATACGTATGAATTTGCTTCTTTCCTATTGCTCGTTTTATCTTATTTCTGAATGAATCTGGTACTCAGACACGTTACCACTTCTTTTACAAAGAGATAAAATCAATGTATATATTTAAGTCTTTAAACCTAAGTTGTTTATTTAAGTATGTATCTGCCTTAAATAAAACACTGTTTATTCGGCATCAATCACTTAAGGTAAACCTCTTTTTTATAATTAATGCCTTCGTGATTTTTTATAATTAATGCCTTCGTGGCTATTTTATAGTCAATATTCAATAAGCTTATCGGTCTCCAATTGGAAAGGTTTTCTAACTATTACAATTTTGTTATTGGAGGAATTATACATTGCTTTTGAAGTGGTGTTAAATGACCAATTATAAAGGAAACATTTAAAACGCCAATATATATCAGCTGAATAGTATTCAAAATATCTGAAAGAATTTTGCAGTGAGACGATCCGAACCAGGGCGTTCATTATGTTTCATGTCCGCATACATTGTAAGTAAACCTTCACAAGAGTTGCTATTAGTTTTTTAAATAAGTTCTTCATTTTTGGTTTTTATACGCCTGTCATAATAATAATTTACATTGAACTTGTTTTGTTTTTTTACGCATGTTCTTTCTCTAAGTTTGAGAATAACTAGTAGTAGTAGGAGTAATAGTAGTAGTAGTAGTAGTGGTGGTGGTGGTGGTGGTGGTTGTGGTGGTTGTGGTGGCGGCGGTGGCGGCGGCGGCGGCGGCGGCGGCGGCGGCGGCAGCAGCAGCAGCAGCAGCAGCAGTAGTGGAAGTAGTAGTAGTAGTAGTAGTAGTAGTAGTAGTAGTAGTAGTAGTAGTAGTAGTAGTAGTAGTAGCAGTTGTAAAAGTAGCAGTAGCAGCCGTAGCAGTAGTAGTAGTAGTTTTAGTAGCAGCCGCAGCAATAGCAGCAACAGCAACAATAGTAGCAGTAGCCGTAGCAGCAGCAGTAGCAGTAGCAGTAGCAGGATAAGTAGTAGTAGTAGTAGTAGTAGTAGTAGTAGTAGTAGTAGTAGTAGTAGTAGTAGTAGTAGTAGTAGTAGTAGTAGTAGTAGTAGTAGTAGTAGTAGTAGTAGTAGTAGTAGTAGTAGTAGTAGTAGTAGTAGAAGTAGTAGTGGTGGTGGTGGTGGTGGTGGTGGTGGTGGTGGTGGTGGTGGTGGTGGTGGTGGTGGTGGTGGTAGTAGTAGTAGTAGTAGTAGTAGTAGTAGTAGTAGTAGTAGTAGTAGTAGTAGTAGTAGTAGTGGTAGTAATTTTAGTAGTAATTTTAGCAGTAATGATAGTAGTAAAGTTGTAGAAGAAGTAGATGAAGTGGTAGTAGTTGTCATAATAGTTGTTTCACGTTATCATTGCAGACGAACCACACTTAGGAATGTTATGTGTTGTAAATCCTTACAAAACCAATAACACATTACTAAGTTGTAACCAGATAAATTGTTTACAAGCATGAAATCAATTCATGCAAATACAAAATAGACGATATTTAATTTTAATACTTTTGTGAAAAACTACAGAAACAAACTCAATAGCAAAAAGTTCAAACATACACCCGGTTTAATGGCAATTGGTAAACGCCAAAGACATAGAACACAAAAACAAAAAATCACAAACAAGAAACATGGTAGAACAGCACAAAACTCAACAAACAGCACAGTGCATACATATTATATATATATATATATATATATATATATATATATATATATATATATATATATATATATATATATATATATATATAAACTAGGTATGTTTAACAAGGAATGTTAGGTACCGCCTTGGAACGGTCAGTTAAATGTATATTTACTGGGGGTTTAAACCAGTTTACGTGCACAAACCTCACTCTTATCCCAACACTCCTAATTAAAGAAAAGAACAACGTAAAAGGTAAATCTTGTCAAAGTATGCATTAACTTGACGAAACTTAATAATAAAACAAATATTAATAAACTTATAGGTAAACCCCAAGTACTTCAATGATAAGAGATCCCAGCTTTACCCGCAGACGGAGGAATACAATTCAGAGCACCTAATGCAAAAACTTTTCAAAGATACGATGCGGTCACTGTTTGAAACTATGAGCATCACACACACTCTGCCCTATAAAATAAAAGGTTTAAAACTGTGTGATCATAGAGTTTCATAATAAAAAGCATCATTGTACTAATACTGGGAACATATAAAAAAAAACATTGTTGAAAATAAAAGCGAAATATATTGGCAAAGATTTTCTTCTAAATGATTACCTATGTAAAATATTTGAAGAAAACTACATCACATGCCAAAACACTCCGAGTCAGCCAAAATAATCAGATACTAGATGTTAAGTTGGTTTTCGTTTTTGCAAACCTGAAGACAAATTGTCAATAAGATACCGATCTCAGACATTCCCTAAGAGTGTTATCTCAAGATATTTGAACAGAAAACCTGTGACATCATGTACACCGATAACTTCATGACAATGAAAGTGAACTATATTACGAATTCGCCATTATACACAGGAAGTTCTCCAAATGTGTTATGCCATATATCAGATTGTAAATACTTATAAATACGTGTCGCTGAAGCAGCTTTACAAACGGACTTAATTACAGAGTACAGATGCCACTTTCTAAACATTTTAAACATCGCGTTTTATAAAGATGAACGCATTAAGATGTAAATAATACGTGTCAGTATTTCAGCACAAGCTTTTTGTAATATAATTGAATAAGGGAAGCATTTTGCAGTCACAATGATCGGTGTGTGGGACACACTAAGAGTAACAAAATGGCACTTTATACTTAGCAAATATATTTTACCATGATATTGGTTTGGTAAACTCATTACACGCATCACAATTAGCTCAAATATGAGTAGTTATTCACTATATTGCTTACTTCTTTTAAAATTATTCATTTAATTGTCATCGTATTCCAAACTTATCAAGCGGAAAGCTCTTTTTGAATATGATGACGTTCTTTTTTACATGTAGGTAGTTGAGTATATGCTTATATACTTGCGGATCAAAACCGACATAATCCAAAACATGCCATGTATCAACACTTATCGGAATAAGCCTTCTGCAGGCTTAAACAAATAAACATTTTCGCTTTTCTGATTATTTTCCTAAAATTGATAACATGAACTTTGCCATCCGATTGATGATTTTCGTTATATTATATTTTATTTCGCGCCCTTAAACAAGATCGCTTATTTAATAAACAAGAATTTAGATAGAATACCTTTATCTAGTTCGTATCTTCCCATGTGAGTTTAACATCCAATTGACTTACAACAGACATGTTTACTTTATAAAAAGATCTTGATATGAACGGAAAGTAATTTAGGGATAGTTTACCAATTGCATGAGGCTCAGTTAATTAATTCCTTTTAATTGCAGATGCTAATTTTGATGCTGATGCTGATGCTGATCCTACTGCAAGATATATGATGAATATGATGAATATAATGATGTGATGAATATGATGAAATATGATAAATTTGATGATGGTGATGATGATGATGGTGATGATGATGATGATGATGATGATGATGATGATGATGATGATGATGATGATGATGATGATGATGATGATGATGATGATGATGATGATAATGATGATGAAGATGACGATGATGATGATTTTAAGAACGATATTTGCTTTTTAAACCAACAGTTTTCATTATTTGATTGTTTCATTATTTGATTAAATATCTTAAAACTATCATCATATCAAGACATTGTTGACACTAAAACAAATTTTTCATTTTCAACAATCTTTCTCGAAAAAGAAATGTAAATACATTTATCCAAAATATATATACACAAACATCTACACTAATATTTTATGCATTATATATTATACATTACACTATATATCAAAATGTGAGTTGTCCTATTCATTTCAACCTTTTCATCAAATTTTGAGAAAAAATACACAAAAGCATGATAAGATTATGTAACAAACGAAAATAAATGACAATAATCACTTAAAAATAATGACTACACAGAGAATATCATAATAAGGAGTAATTGTATTTTTTTACTAGAACATAATTATAAAAATATTATGGTAAATCAAGACAAGAGATTGACTCATTACGCCATATTAAAGAAACACAATGATCCCAAACTCTAAACATTGAAAGAAAAAAATATTGTACATTAACTATTTGTAGCCAAGCCATTCTGACAATACATCTGCAAAACATCGCAATATGAATAATGAATATATTCTTATTTGTTTGTTAAAACAATAACATAACCCAAGACATGTTTAAAAACTGACGCAAAATGTTAAAATTCACTACCAAAAATGTGCTTTCATCAAGACCAATACAACATTACAAAAACAAGAACAATTACCCGTATTGCATAGACGATCAATATATCGCAACAGCAAATGCTTGTTGCAACTTAAATAGTTACGTGAGGGTATCAAAAACAAACATACACAGATTCGACATAAATAAACTAGTTAACTACATTTCGTTAACACAGGTAAGGATAATATCAAATTTAATATTTATGCAAAACCACCGAGTGTTTACAAAGAAAGGGCAAAGGATGTAATAAACAGAAACATAAATGTGGAAGTAAACGTGCACTTATGAATAAGCAAATCACTGAGTTGTGATGTGATCGTGATATTCTGTTGTTTTATTTCTAAATGAATTGAACATCTACACGGACTTACGGATACACTGACAGGTAAGTGCTCCTTGAAAGTTTTAATGAAACTCTCAGCAAACGCACCTTATTTATTTGGAACTATAGGATTCTTTTATTGCAATAATTTACGATGTTTTAATTAATTTGGATGCGTACGAAAAATTATATTCATATACTTTACGTTGATCATTAAAGTAGCTACAGACAAGGAAGTAGTAAAAACGATCCCCCTAATCTCATCGTTACATAAAGTACAATATCTTTCTTCATCGGGGGTATTATTCCAGCGTCTTATTTCACTGGGAATATTAAAGTTCATGGTTCTTAGTTTGCAAAAGGATTCGGCTTGTTTTAATGGGACCAGTTTAAAGTAAGCCTCAAACTGCGTATGCTCCATGGCACGGTAAATTGTTTCCTTAATTTGCAATTGTCATGGACTTTAACTATGTCTGAATAGATTGGTAAAAAAAAGCTCGTTTAATAATCTTGTTGTTTTTCTTGTTACATGTTGCGTGCCGACTTTTATACAAATATGAGTTTGCTAACCTCTTAAGTATATGTTTTAACTATTTAAATTGTATCGGGAAGTTGAGCATTGCATTATATACAAAGGAAGTATACTTATTAGTATCACCTAGAATTAATTTAATCCAATAATTAATCATTCTAGCTTAAATTATTATACTTATGGGATATCTGTTCAGTTCCCAATACAACATGTACGCAGGTTGATTTAGTGATTATACGTGAAATTGATAAGTGGATTCTCTCAATGCAAACAATATTTTCTTCAAGGCCCCAGACCTCACATGTAAATTTTAGGATAGACACTATGGTGTGGTCAAACAGTTTAAGCTGGTTATTAATTGGTAAATCGAAGTTATTTATGCGTTTATAAAGAAAATTTATTGCTTTATAGGCTGGTTCTGCAAGATGTATTTTGGTTTTGTATAATTGTCGTGTTAAATATTCACCAATATATTTATGATTGTACACAATTTCTAACCTTAGCAATTTTTAAAGTCATATTGCGTTCGGGCCAGTATTATAATTTTGTAGCCCTGTAAATATCTCAGCATTTTTTGAAAACGGTTGTCTGCTCCAGTTCTCATATTTTGTGTTGACTGCTACCATTTTACCCTGATATTTGAGGTTGTTGTAAGAATTGCAATCTGCCATGATTTCAGCTTTTAGCGCACTTTTAGTGTTTTATTATTTTAACTAGTTCCTGGAAGTATACTCAGCAAAAATAGAAACGTCCCTCCATATTTCAGGAAAGATTTATCGAAAACCATAAGGGTTACTTTTATGAATCAAAATAGAAAAAACAAGTTCATTCATTTCTGTATCAAAACCAATTATTAACATCATGCTATCTTGTTAACTTTTTGAGAGATAACCGGTCAAGGGAGGTAGGGGTCAAAATTAAAAATCCCCAAAAGGTGTTATTGAATGTTTAGAGATGGAATTTCAATAAGAAGTGTGGCACATCCAGTATATCTCGTTAGTATCGAGTATGCCCACCATTTGCATGAATGCATGCAATGATCCTACGCCCCATCGACGTAACGTAACGCAATACCAGTACGTTGGGCAAATTCCTCCATTCCTGTTGAAACGCCCGTGTAAGATCGCGAACATTGTCAATCTGATGGTTAGCTCGTTCTATGCGACCCAGTTGATCCCATATGTGCTCAATGGGATTGAGATCCGGGGAAACCGCGGGCCATGGCATGACGTTGACATTGTTTTGCTGCAAGAATTGAGTGGTGAACCTTGCTACATGAGGGCGGGCATTGTCATGCATCAATGTTACACAAGGACCATGTTGACGAATAAATGGTAAGGCATATGCATTTAGCAAGTCTGCAACATAATGCTGTGCATTAATGTTGCCCTGTACAACAACCAAATCTGTCTTCCGGTTTCCCATGATCCCACCCCAGATCATTACGCTCCCTCCTCCAAACCTGTTCTTCTCAACAATGCAACAATCGGCGAATCTTTCATTTTTAAGCCTGTATACCCGTATTTTTCTGTCAGCATGACTAACTGTGAACCGAGATTCATCGATGAGCAAAACTCGGTTCCAGTCAGCCCTTCTCCAAATAAGATGACGTCCCGCCCATAACAGCCTGGCAGCACGGTGACGTTGGGTCATTATCTGACCAGTGTACGGGCGGCGTGCCCTGATTGGTTGGGCGTTACGACGCAACCGGTTGCGAATGGTCTGCCCTTAGACATTGTATTGCCTAGCAGTGACTGTGACTGCAAATTGACAATGACGTAAGTGCGTCAACGTAATGAAACGATCTGTTCTAGCCGTCGTTACACGGGGCCTACCAGGTCTCTGCCGGTCGTGAACAGCCCCAGTCTGCTGGTACCGGGATGCAAGACGATTAATCGTCTTCCGACAGCACCCGAACCGAGGCGCGACTACCCTGGCTGACAACCCATCCGCAAGCATCCCAATCGCCTGATTTCGCTCGTTTTCGGAAAGCCGTGGCATAACGAAAACAGTGAAAAATTAAAGAAAAAAAAATAACTTTCAGAATAGCCCCTCTCGCATGAATGGTACGACATGAACTGAATCAACATATGGATGACATGTATAGCGTGCACGTGCAAAACATGCAAATGACCGTTGCGATTACTGGCCGATATGTAAACCGTTGCGTATCGGGTAAACTGTACACAATCGTATTCTCAACATCGCCAGGGTTTTAAATACATGTACATTGAACATGTAGCACAGACAAAGCTACACCGGCTATAAAACAGGGACGTTTCTAGTTTTCCTGAGTAGTTTCTAGAGACTGCAGGTCTCTGCGTCGGTTTGTAGATTTTTTGAGGCAGTGTCTTACCGCCTTCGCAGGAGGCCAAACTGGCATGCGTTCCAGTCACGTCTTTGCAATCGCTTCACGTGGATGGCTATAAATCCCAAAGGGTTGTTCAAAATAAAAGGAAGCCACAAGGCCGTTCATTTTGGTCCGAAACATCTAACCAGCCGAGTAGTTTTGTCAACCCGATAACCACAAAAACAATTAATTGTCCGATGTGCAATAAAGGTCATGAGTTAGAAATTGCACTGTGTTTCTAGGTAAACCGATGACAGAAAGAAAAACATTCAGTCGGAACACGCGATTGTGCTTTGGATGCTTTGGTCTAGATAACATATCGTGCAAATTCAAGCAGGGAAGACATGCCGGATTTGTTCGAAATTTCATCCGACATCTTTACATGGAGAGCAAGTGCAGATTAAGCAAGACTCCACTACGACAAAAAGCACCGCCAAACCTAGACCAATCCATGATGGTGCAGTATTTCTTTACTATGCTAGTTCGGCGAGCAAATGCTCAATGATTGTTCCGGTCTTCGTTTCTCATTCAGATAATCGGAGCAATGAGAAATTGATATACGCTTTACTGGATACTCAGTCAACATTTATTTTGGAGACAACTTGCAATGATTTTGACCTTAACGGTGTCGATGTGCAGTTGTCTCTATCTACAATGTATGCTGAGAACAAAGTTGTTGATAGCCAGAGACACATAGGCTTGATCCAAAATATCACTTCCGGTAACCTTTGATAGAAACATAATGCCAGCGAATCGTTCACATATTCCGACACCCGAAAATGCGAAATTCTGGCCACACTTTGAACCAATTGCAAATGACCTTATGCCGTTGAATGAATGCGAAATTGGTTTGCTCATAGGTTATAATTGCCCACGAGCTTTAGTACCTAGGGAGGCCATTCCGTGCAATGGTAATGGTCCATATGGCCAGACAACTGATCTTGGTTGGGATATTGTTGGTGTTAATGATCCATCCTTTTCTGACAACGGTTATATTGGAATGAGTCATCGTATTGTCTGTCGGGAGATTCCTCATGGGTTAGTTTCTGAGCAAGGAACCTTGGCAACTGCCGACATCTGTGAAAGAGGTGGTTATAAGCGATGTGTTGAAGACAATGGAACGTGATTTTTGTGACTCTGCCTCGAGTGAAATGTCTTTAAGTAGATTTCACATATTACGGAAAAGACTCGAAAGAGACAAGGTTTTCTGTCAGCATTATGTTGAATTCATGACTAGACTTATTAACAAAGGCCATTCGGAAAGGGTCAGTGATCCTAATTCAAATGCAAATTCGTGAATAGTGTGGTAAATTCCACACCAAGGGATATATCACCCTCAGAAGCCCAACAAAATTAGGATTGTATTTGATTGCAGTGCGACGTACCACAATAGAAGTCTCAATGCTTGCCTCCTTCAAGGTCCTGACCTCATTAACAGTTTGGTTGGAGTGTTGCTGAGGTTCCGAAAAGAGCAGGTTACATTGATGTGTGATGTCGAAATAATGTTTTACCAGTTCAATGTGAACAAAGAGCACAGAGAATTCTTGAGATTTTTGTGTTGGGACACGAATGACTTCAGCACATGTTCGGTCGAGTATCGTATGACTGTTTACCTGCTCGATGCCAAATCCTCTCCAGGTTGTGCTAATTCGGTTTAAAAAATATGGCAGATGAATTCGAGTCAGAGTTTGATTCATCCGTTGCAGATTTTGTTCGGAAAGATTTCTATGTGGATGACGGTTTGAAGCCTGTTGCTTCGGTCAGTGATGCTATTCATTTGATAAATGGTGCCAAGGCGATGCGTAGTAAGGCTGGTTTGCGTCTGCATAAGTTCACTTCATGTAATATAGAACCTCACACTCGAGGAAAGAGCAAGTGGTTTGAAGAATATAGACATTGCGTGTGATACCTTACCTGTATAAAGAGCGCTTTGTATTCGTTGGTGCATTGAGTCAGATACGTTTAAATTCTGAACAGTTTTACGCAATAAGCCATTATCGCGTCGTGGAATCATGTCGACGGTCTGTTCTATCTATGACACCCTTAGACTCATTGTCCCTGTAGTTCTTGTTGTGAAGCGCATTTTACAACAGATATGTGCGGATCATGCCGGTTGGGATGATCCAATTCAAGCCAAGGTGCGTGTGAGCTGGGATAAATGGCGACAGGACCTTCGTTTACTTGAAGCGTTTCAGATATCTTGTTGTGTCAAGCCTTATGACTTTGGTGAAATTTCTCGGATGCTAGTGTCACTGGATAAGAATAATTTTCATATGTGCGTTTGGTGTCTGGAAATGGAGTTCATTGTTCATTAGTAATGGCCAAATCCAGAGTTGCCCCTCTGAAAGCGATGACAGTTCCAAGATAAGAACTAACCGGAGCACTGGTTTCAATCAAGGATGGTAAGCTGTTGGAAGATGAACTTGGTTTCGATTAGGTATCACATTTCTATTACACCAATAGTCAGGTAGTGCTGGGTTACATCTCAAACAATTCAAAGATAGACCATGTTTTTGTTGCAAACAGGGTTCAGCAGATACGAGACAGAACCACTACCTTCAAATGGAAGTACGTCAAATTAGAGGAAAACCCAGCCGATATTGCCTCGCGAGGTGCAACGGTAACAGACCTCATGAATGATCCAAGTTGGTTTCGTGGGCCTTCATTTCTCTGGAAGGACAAACATCCTACCAGTGTTGGTGAATCGGTATCATATGATCTTCTGGAGGATGACCCAGGGTTAAACATTCGTGTTTTTTGTAATATGTTTGGAATACTTCTCTGACTGGCACAGATCAATCAAGTCTGTTGCGCTTTGTTTGAGATATATCTCAGTACTCAGACGAAGAGTTGCTAGTTGAAAAGCGGTGAAGAGTGCTATTGACATTGCCAAAAACTCAAAAGGCTATACATAAGCTTGTGTTGAAGAGATGGAAAGCATTGATACAGATCAGATCGGTGAATTTCTCTTAAGGTTGTGATTTTCACTTCAAAATGAATGTTCCAGCAGCGAGTCATATGGGTGGCTCATGGGAGAGGCAAATTCGTTCTATACGCAATGTATTGGCAAGCCTGATGAATCAATGCGGCTCTCACGTAGATGATGAACAGTTGAGAACGTTCATGTGTGAAGCTGCAAACATTGTCAAAGGTAGACCTCTTTCTGTCGAATCTATCAATGACCCAGAACCACTTTCACCACAAAACCTTCTGACCCTCAAAACAAAGGTTATTTTGCATCCACCTGCAAATTTTAAGCGTGCTTACTTCTACGCAAGGAAGCGCTGGAGACGAGTTCAATATTTTGCAGACCAGTTCTGGTCAAGATGGATATCTTCAAATTTTGCAAATTAGACGCAAGTGGCAAAATCTCTCTCTCAATCTGTCGACTCTTGTTAATGATAACAATGTTGTCAGAAATCAGTGGAAACTTGCTCGAATTAAGAGCGTCACTATTGATAAGGACGGGTTGGTTCGCAAGGCTTAGTTGTCCATGGGCAGAAATCTGAAAGCCTGAGGTAGGCCTGTTTCGTGTGAAGTTTTTCTCGAAAGGTCTTATTCACAAACTGGTGTTGTTGGCGAGAGAGACCGAGGAATTCCCAGTCGAGGAGCCTTAATTTAAGCTTGTCTGTATGTGTGTGTATGCGTTTTTAGTTTTCAGGTCGCGTGTTAATATTCTTGCAGATTTTGTAGGTGATATTCATCGTCATATTATCATTATTATTTGTTCTTTTTCTTCATTTTTTGTCAATTGATATATAATGACTGGTTAAAATAGATTACTAATTTTGTGGAGCCATGTGATGGCAGCCGGTTACATTATTTTGTTTTGTCTTAACTGTGTTTACATTTATTGGGTATGCGCAGGTATTAACTTGAGGTTTTTTTTTCGGAAATACGCAGTCAGTCGTTTTTGTGCGCTCGAAGAACATTGCGTTTAGTTCTGTCGAGAATTATAGTGTCATGCACTCACAGAACATTTCGATTGGTTCTGTGAGAAGACCCTTATAATCACGGAGTTTAATTCCTAAAATAGGTACATTTTACTATGTGTTATGTATTTTTTTAATTATTTCTTTCAGTTTGACTATTGTAGTACATAATAAACGGTCTTTAGTCGCTCTTCTTAACGGCATTCGATAACGGGCCGTTACACTAATACTCTTAAAATATTGTTGATAGTCGATGCTGCCAGTGCGGGAAAATTGAAGGCACATACAACTGTTTTCTTTGTCTGCCAACTTTACCGAGATTTAAGAGCAAGCCTAATTGACAAATTGCATATATCCAGGCCGATCACACTTTAGTTCTTTCTTTACGGCTCGAAAAAGGCCAATGACCAAACAAACTCGACTATCTTCATATGTATCCAAACATTCATCAAACAGACCAACAGATTTAAAATCATCATCAACATATTTTGAACAGACCTGACATCTACCACCTTCTTCTTAAAATGTCATGTCTCTACTTTTTATGACTCTCGTACTCTACTATTTACTTTTTTGTTCTCTGTTACACGTCTATTTTCATATTTTTACCTCATATGGCATTTAAATACCAGAAAGATTTATGCGGACGTTTTGAAAAAAATTCAAATAATCAAATTAAATAACATGGGCTAATATCTATTTATAATTGTTTCAAATTTATATAGCATCTGTCGAACACATATAACTATTTGTGTTTTTTCTTTCGGCAAGTATTGTTTAGGTGTTACGACTTTACATTTTCAATTAACATTCTTACACAATGGTAGGGTAGGTGCTGATATTGTGTAGTGTAATATCAGAGATCCTCCCAGATGAGTACAACTTTTGTCATGTCTCTAGATCAGAGAGGAGGGGTGGTGGTGTAGGACTTGTATACCAAAATACCATCAATGTTAAGTCTGTACAATCGTTTACGCAGGCAACACATTTTGAGCATATGGAATGCGACATCAGTACCAATAGCTCACATTTTATCTTGTGTTCGTTATACAGACCTCCTGTGTCAAAGGGCAACAACTTTCACATTGCAACATTCTTCGAGGAGTGGTCATCATATTTAGATGAACTAGCTTTGAGCCCAGATGAAGTCATCTTAACAGGTGATCTAAACTTTCATCTCGATGACTCTACCAACGTTGACAGTCAGAAGTTCCTTGAGACTCTTGAAGTACATGGGTTATCCCAACATGTAGTTGGTGCAACTCACAATCGTGGTCACACTCTGGATGTACTCATAACCAGACAAAGTAGCTCTCTACTCCAAGAAACTCCCGTGATAGAGAATCCAGGCCTATTTGACTCTCAAGGTTGCCCATCTGGTGATCATCTTGCCATATGCACCCATCTACAAACTCAAAAGCCAAAAAGAGAACATAAAATTGTATCTTTTCGTGCCTTCCGTGATATATCTATTGACGATCTTGTAACAGATATCACCAATTCACAAACGCTGCAGTCCATAGAGGGTACGACTGAGGAACTTGTAGAGAGGTATAATACAGGCCTCCAGGAGCTGTTAGATAAACATGCCCCATTACAAACCAAAGTGATAACCATCAGGCCAAACACACCATGGTATAATGATAGTCTCCGTGCTGCTAAGAGGAACCGTCGTAAGGCTGAGAGAAAGATGCGAAAATCTAATTTGACAGTTCATACAGAGATATACAAAGAAGCTTGTATTATCTATAATAAACTTATGCTACAGACCAAAAAGGATTACTATTCATCCTAAATTGAAGAAAACAGTAACGATCGGCGTCACCTTTTTAAACTCACAAACACTCTCATGGGTTGTAAGCGAGATACGGTGTTACCATCCACCGATAATGACAAATCTTTGGCAAACAAATTTTGTGACTTTTTCATTGGAAAAATTATCAGTATCCGTAACAAGTTGAGTGAGAATCAGACTGACAATGATGTCCTTCGGGCTGATGTTAAGTTCATTGGAGAGCGCATGGAAGCCCTGGATCCTGTTACCCCTGAAGAGGTTAGGAAAACCATCATACATGCATCTGCAAAGTCTTGTGAACTGGACCCCATTCCAACATCTCTGTTGAAGCCCTGTCTAGATAGTATCCTCCCAATCATCACAGCTATAATGAATCAATCATTGTTGAACTCTGAAGTACCTACTCAATTTAAGCAGGCCATTGTACGACCCTTACTAAAGAAACCTGGGTTGGATCACGATACATTTAGTAATTATAGACCTGTATCAAACCTCCCTTTTCTGTCTAAAGTGCTTGAAAAAGTGGTAGCAAGAAGGCTGAAGGATCACTTGGACACTAATACATTACATGACAATTTACAATCTGCGTACCGTGCACGACATTCCACAGAGACAGCACTTCTGCGAGTCCACCAAGACATAGCGGCCGCACTTGACAATAACTCATGTGTGGTTTTGATAATGTTAGATCTATCTGCCGCCTTTGATGTCATCGACCATCCTATTCTACTTAAACGTTTTGAACATGCCTATGGAATATCTGGCTCTGCCCTGCTGTGGTTTCACTCTTATCTGAGTAATAGGTCTCAACGCGTTGCAGTTCGGTCGGCTGTTTCTGACGAAACCTCTTTACATTTTGGCGTTCCTCAGGGCTCGGTACTGGGACCGAGAAAATACTGTATGTTCTCTAGACCAATAGGGGATATATGTAAGAACCACAACATGCTACACCATGGTTATGCTGATGATACGCAATGCTACCTTGTCATTAAACCAAAAGACAGTTGGACTAGTGTAGTACCAGCAATTGAAGCGTGCTTGTCGGACATCAGTTCCTGGATGCACCTGAACATGCTTAAGATCAACCAGGACAAAACTGAACTCATCATCTTTGCACCAAAACATCAAGTAAAGAATTTTTCTGGCTGCAAATTACAATTTGACGGAACAATTGTTCATGAATCATCATTTGTGAAAAACTTAGGTGCCTTCTTTGATAAAACTTTAAGCATGGACAAACAGGCTAGTGCAATTTCAAAATCCTGTTTTTTCCATCTGCGTAATATTGGGCGGATTAGGCCATTCATTACCATAAATGCCTGTAAAACACTTGTGAATTCTCTCGTGACCTCTCGGCTGGACTATGCCAATGTTTTGCTATGTGGTGCAAACTGCAAAGTAATCGACAAACTGCAGCGCATCCAGAACACTGCCGCTCGTTTAATCACGCTTACAAAGAAGCGTGACCACATAACCCCGGTTCTATATTCTCTACACTGGCTCCCGGTTTCGTACAGAGTAGAGTACAAAGTCATACTGTACTCTTTCAAAATCAGACATGAACTTGCTCCTGTATACATGAACAATCTAATTAGTGAATACCAGCCAATACGACTTCTGAGATCAGACTCTGCTAAGCTACTGAACGTTCCACGTACAAAAACTAAAACATATGGTGAAAAGAGATTTGATAAATGTGCAGCCAATCTTTGGAACAGCCTGCCATTAGAAATTAAACACATTGACTCCCTGACAGTTTTCAAAAAGGCTTTAA
This sequence comes from Mya arenaria, assembly GCF_026914265.1. Lineage (NCBI taxonomy): Eukaryota > Metazoa > Mollusca > Bivalvia > Myida > Myidae > Mya > Mya arenaria. Next base: position 74,625,327 of record NC_069129.1, read on the forward strand.
AAACTCACCTATTTAAATTGGCGTATCAGTGAAATGATGTGGACTTTTTAACCTGTTAATTCGCGTGTGCAGCGCTTAAAGACTTGTTTTATAATGCGCTATACAAATATTTACATTCATTCATTCATTCATTCATTGTCAGGACATTAGCCGGGCAGGGGTTTGGATGGTTATCTGTAGGTAGGGATTGCCCCAATAGGACTAACAATATCGGTTTCTGATAATATCGGCAAAATCTAGTAATATCAAGCAATACTTTCCAAAGATTTTTCCTATCAAGCGATAAATTATAAGTTTTTTACCAACTACTCATCAATGTGCAATGCTGTTATTTCCATGCATAAATTGCTACTTACAATTTTGCTATTTCCATAATTACGATTATCTTTTAAGTTATACTTTTGAAAGAAATAACCATTTTACAGTGGTAGACAACTAGCGATACCGTAAGCGTGTGGATTACCCGAACAGATAAGTACACTTGTTGATGTTATCTCTGCTATTTGTAAGTGCATGTATGAATGTGATAGCAAACGGCTTTTGTAAATACTTGTTCCAATACTTGTTCATCTTAACTTATATGCTTTAATTTCCAGGTCACAAGCTCATTGTTATTCTTTGATATGTTATGAATGTTTATTATTCATGACGGAAAATAGCCCATTGAGCTTATGTTTCTTGTTAACATATGTCCGACTTTAAATAAAGATTCTTGTATCTTGTATCTTGTATATTGTATTACTATTTACAATACGATTCATTATAATTGACACTATCCAATATTGTAACTTATAAACACTTCAATACACGTAGTTTTCACCAACCATGTTTTAACATTTTACAAGCTTCTTGTTATAACGACAGGAACGAGACATTGTGTATAAGCTTTATATTTTCTTCTCAATTCTGTCAAATATATTTAGCCAAACATTATGCATTTTCCATCTTATTTAGCTTGTGTTCTTACTTTTACTAGTTTTATTATGCTTAATGTTGGTATTCTTTATTTTGTATTGGTTATCTAAATAAGTACTGTTTAAACCAAACTGATACTTGTGCAATCCAAGTTTTCCAAAATGAATGGAAATTATCTGGAATGGAAACGTTCATATAATACACTCACAATTTTGTTTAGTTCATAAATGTTTTGAATGGCGTCAAAATAGATACGAACACTGTTTTTCAATAAGTTCACTTCAGCAGATAAGAAATTTGTTTTTTAATTAAACCATAATTAAAGCGGTTATTGAAATTGTATAGACATGCACAACGTTGAAAATATTTATTAGAAGTACATAATATGTAGATAATGATATACAAAACAAGAATTCATCGTACCATAGACTATATAAATATAATACACTTAAGCATAGAATAACGTTTCACGTTTATACAAATGATTGATTACACGAAATATTTACATACATGTACATATTTCAAAATTTTCAAAATATTGATTTTCAATTTTATTTCACTTCAAAATGATTCCAAATGTATTTTTCATAGGTATACAAATAATATTCTTGAATGAACTATTAGCTTATCATAATACAAGTCTTCTCGAAATCTTTTTCTTAAAACAACACCTAGTGAGGACACCTAGTAACGCCGTATAGTTCCTGAATTTTAAAAACAATTATCATTTACAATCAATGGTTTATAAAGGTCATATACGGGTTCTTACTCCAGTGAATAGTATGTTCACTTATTTGTTTACCATACGATGTATACAGTAAGATACCGAGTGCTGATTGGTCATATCTATGGCACTCACCATACACATTGCCATATGTGTTACATTTTAAATACATGTCTGGATTCAAAACCGGTATCATGCAGCCAAGTTCAAGGGCACATCGAATCCAAGGCCAAAAAATTCGATGAATTACAAACGGATTCAAATAAAATATAATAAATCCACTCTGCAATTCGTTCAAATTTCGGAACCTGCATGGATGCGTGCTAAAGTATTGAAACATCGATGGTAACGTTCGTCGTGCAACAGTGCCGCCAGTTTGAGTGACAATTACGCCTTCTTTTTTTCCTGTGACAAGAAGTGTGTACAAATCGGCTTTTTTAAATCTGGTAGAAGAATCCATCCAAACAATAAATTTGTGATTCCTTGCGATTATCTGAAATGCAAAATTTCTAATACTTTAAGTTAATTTTATAAAAAAGACCTGGAATAAAATTCATCGAAAAATGAAATCTTTCAATTGTATAAAGCTATCGATTTTTCATTGGATATCTGTATAACAAATTTATAGTTACCTCAATAACTAACGGCTTGAAGGCATATCCCTTTAAATGCTTAACGTGTTCCGGATATTGATCGAAGTGAAACGTTTTTACTGTACAGTTACACATATTTTGCACCTAAAACGAAATTTCCAAAGCAGACATTTCATTGGATTGACCTATCTCAAAAATACATACAAAAAATAGTATTCTCATTTATCAATCCAGGTCGAGCACTTATTCCATATATACAATTTCTGTTTGATACACGTATATATATATATATATATATATATATATATATATATATATATATATATATATATATATATATATATATATATATATATATATATATATATATATATATATATATATATATATATATATATATATATATATATATATATATATTTATATATATTAATCAAACCAGTTGATGACACCTAGTAACGACGTTTTTGATTTATTATTGCCTTATTCTTCATTGTAATATTATTCATTGTTGGGAAAATACTACAGAATAATTTTTGCAGTTTCACAGAAAGTTGTAAACAAACAATTCAATTATCGTCATAAACAGGTTTAACAACTAGTTTAAATCCCCGGTAAACTTGTGCTCCAGTGAAATCATGTAGCACTGACCATTCTAAGTTTGTAGTCCCATCTTTTATAAAAAAAAAAGGTTTTTGGATGTGTATGTGGTCCATTTGTTGTGTTTTGTACGTTCTCTCGTTTAGTGTTTTTAACTCCTTCCTTGTGCCTATCAACAGGGTTTAGTTTATACCTTTGGCTTGTCTCTGTAGTTCCCATTGAGACAATGAATGTAATTCATAAAAAAAGCTGCTCATATAAATTGTATTATTTATTGTTATTTGAACTTGAATATATTAAGAACTCGATTAAAGACGAGTGCATGAGCATTGATAAGCCAGTTCGAGAACATTAAAATCTAAGAGATTGCATGAACAGCATTATATGGAAAGTCAAGATCTTAAAACTGTTCCAGACATTTGTCGTAAAATAGAACAGTGCAAGAGCGTTAAATATTGAGTCAATGCATTGGATTATTGTACAGTGCACGAGCGTTAAATAGTTAGTTTAAAAAGATTTCAAGCATAGCTTCTACAGTACTTTTAAATTACTTTTTAACTTCTAAAATGTGGATTCCGGTCAGGCATCAATATATATAATGATTCAACAAGGGAAGGTAATAAGTATAAATTTCTTTACAAAATATAGTTCAAAGTTGAACATTATAGAAAAGCATCAGATATGATTTTGTTAATAATAAAAAATTTGTTGAGAGAGAATTTGAATTAATACAAATTCGGAATATCGACTTGTTTGAAACAGTAAAATATCCTTTATTTCAATAATAAATCTATGTAAATCACAGCAAAGCATATAATAGAACAAACGTTTTAGTACATTCAATTGAAATGAGACGGCAGTTATGTAACACATTTTTTGTGTGTAATGTTTCGGTTTGTGTATGTTTAGATTTTATATATTTCGAAGATTGTTTGACTCGTAAAACAACAACGAACAAAACCTTTGATGACAAAAAAAGAATATTGCAAACTTATACGTCAATAAGTCTTTAACTTCTTAAGTAAGACAATCATTTAATGCTTGTTGCTTATATTTGGACATATGTATGATTTCCGGCCATCGGACTCATTTCACCAACATGAAGGAACTATAAAAAAGATATTAATTTGTATATCATTATTTATCATATTAAATATTTCAGTTTTTTTGCCATATTCGTCCTAAAAAGTAATAAAGGATCGTTTTAATAATACAATTAAACCTAACGGAAAATAATGGAAGCCTTGGTTTGACGACGAACATGTTTGAAGGCACAAGGTAAAACATAACTAATCTGAAAACTACATGTATAAGTCATTCAAACATAAACTCTGTTTAGAGGCTCAAGGTAACAGTCCAAATGACACTGCACGTAGGGTGATTTGTTTTAAGAGAACTACCAGATTCAGTGGCTGAGTATTATAACAACATAATGTTAGTACGGAGCAAAATTATATTTGTCTGCACACGGCGTCCACAAAACGGCTAAGCCAAACAGACATTTAAAATGACACAGAACGTACAAAACAACACAGATATACGACATACGCAATACAGACATACCACATGCAAAATAACAACGTTATATCACGCATTATTCAATATATATTGATTAGCATGTATTAAGTTGACTTTTACGGTAACGAACTGAATCCGACCATGATGATCCCTTTCTTAAGAAAAATAACACGTATTTCACTCTTATTTTCGGAAACGGGGTTAATTGTGGTTATATGGAATATTAAGTTGCTTTCATGTAAATATAGTTCTGGTTTGTACACTTTCGGCTGTAAAACAAAGGATTCAATTGAGCAGGAGCGAGTGACAACAATGAACTGAAACAGGCAGATTGGTCGTAAAGTGTATTTCTTATAAACAACCTTATCTTACTTGAAGTAATAAAGATAGATCAAGAATTGTTCTGGTATGTTTTACTTTTAAAGTTATAAAAGCTAGTGTCAACCTTGAGGTATTTACATAAAGACTTACCTGTTCTTCTTCCTTTTTAGATAGACCTAAATTAAAGAAATACAGCACCCATACTCTGTTTAAACGCTGCTGTAGATCATTAAAACTGTTAAACATTCCCATAACCTCTTGGAAATGATTTGATGATGCCGCGGTTACAAACACAGGTTGATAATCTAGTTTCTTAGAATTCCATTCCTTCGCTGTAAAAACAAGATATTATATCATCTTGAAATCGAATTAGTTTTTCATTGCCCGCCCGAGAGCAAAATTTTATGTGTGCTACTTGACTTTGATAGTGTTGCAATTTTGTTTTGCTGTGCATATTATTGAGGAACAAATATCGATAAAAACAACATGTTTAAGTTTAGATGGATGAGTTTAATTTTCAGGAAACAACCGACTCTATATCATTTTACAACGAAAGTCATCAATATATTTTCTTTATTTCTTTTTATGATTATCTGAAAAACACATGTAGATATAATTCGTTTAAGTCTTAAATATGTATACTACTGTTTCATTGTTTTAATATGAAGACATACTGAGTCACTTTATATGTTGATGTTTAAATGGCCTTGCGCAAGCAGTCATCAACACGGCCTTAACCCGGCAAAGAACTATGGAAGTACAGTCGGCAAACAAGCTGTTTCGGCCAAATACTGGCAATCGATTGAATTACAATAAACCTTTTGTCAGATATCACTGTTCGAAAGCAAGGGCGGTCCTCACTGTTGCTATAGTGTTTCATAAATATTTTCGTTTTGCCCATTATATATCTAAATATTCAAAATAAAATTGCAAAAATAGTATCATTCTTTCTCATGAGAAATTGAATAATGATAATTAAAGCGTGTACTTTGTTTCTTTTAATGTTTTATGTTTCATAGCAGATTTCTAATCGGTAGTGACATTCAATAAGTAGGGCGCTAATGTTTTACAACGCTATTGTAATATGTGCAATCAACTGTATCAAAGGGTTGGTAATTTTACGCATGTTGTTCTGTATTGTGTGGTAATGGACAACTTCCATCACTATTGCCGTATAAAGGGGGATATCATTGTAATATATTGTAAGTGCAGACAGAGTAAGCTACGCCGACTTGTCTCAGTTCTGATATTGAAGCTTATGTTCAGATTTAAACACGGAACATGGTATATTTGACGGTCAGGAGTTCGAATGTGCCTTAATACAGTGCCTTTTTTAGAGTATTGCCCACATGGCCTTTCCCTGTAGTTAACAGAGTAATTTTGACAATATAGTACAAATATTTACTGCAGCATGAAATTGTGATTGAAATTATACAAAACTCGAGCTTTGCGCTCGTTCTGTTGTTCAAGAAACTCTGGTAGTTGGCAGAAGTCAGAATAACTAAAACAATTAATCAACTAACATGACTCCTTTGTGACTTAAACACTTAATTAAATACATGTCGATTTGTGTTCAATTCGTAATTCACGTGAAACAGTATTAAGCAAAATGATCACTGCGTGAACATTGTGTTATCTGACTGTTATTTTATATTACTTTAAGTTTTATTTCCATCCTCTGTTGTTACACTGTTTGGCTTGACCAGTTCTAATTGTGCATTAGACAATAGTGCACTCAGCAAATACATATTTCTTTTCTATGTTACTCCCTAACAAGTAATGTAATAACTATGCATGTTTTAATCGAATATTCTTTTGTTGCACAATCAAGCATCAGCCTTTTAAGTTTGATTTTTCTACTTTGTTGCCTTTGACGAACGTTTGTGTTCTCTATATATATATATACACACTTAATTGATGTTGTCGCTTCTTTCAAAGCTAAAATGTTCTAACCCATATATAAGAGGTACGAACTTTTACAAACGTTTCAATTTCCAGAACGCATGACTGTTTTCCTGAAAATGAATCTATTCATTCTCGATACTTTTTTTTCTTTTCTCATGAAGGTTCAAATTTTACAAACCGTTTGAACACATTTCATAATTTCATATTGATGATTATTCTAAGTATTTTATTTTACTGATCGATAATCGAAAGCAAAACTCGTTTAAACACAAAAGTGAAATATATATTTACCATTTAATTGTTATGATTGTAACGGCACAAATAGCATTTACATTACTCTTTACTAGTTTTTAGATCAATGATAATTATATTAGTAAAACAATTGTTACCTGCCTGATCTAGTGCATAACTCTTTTACAATGCACGCTTTTGTTTTCTTTTACTAGGCCACTGTTTTTTGTATTGTTCGTTTAACGAACCCGCCGATCGAAAAAAAAATTCATAAGAAAAAACTATAAAAATCCCAAACTTTTTAATGAACTCCGCCCCGAATTTTACCTGTCTATTAAAACAAAACGTCGGGGAAGGAAAGACAACTCCTTCCACATAAATTTTACATCGTTTCTATAGCCAGTTGTCTATAAGTCATCAAATCGTAAGCGCTGATTTTTGTATCCAGATATAAACTTGGACAATAACGCTCGAAGACTGGTTTAGATAAAGCAATTTTTCGGACAACAAAATAGTAAATTCATTTGTTAAAATAGATGAAAAAGATACTGTCTCCGATATTTTTAACACAAGCATCCCCTTTAATACATTCGTAAAGAATGTATGTGGATATCGAACAGCTGGAAATGCAAGTAAACATGAAGGGAGATCATCATACCAATTGACATGCCGGGCTCCCTGTTGATACAATTCGGGGTCAAATTCATTGTCATAAAGGTTCTGTCAAAAACAGAGGAAGAAAACGTGCATTCTACAAAAACTGTCAATTCATTTGATATAATGATATCCACGACAAAGAAATGTGATTGGGTACCTCCTGAAAAATATTATTCTGGCGGTTTTTGACTCTGACTGAATGATTTTATTTGTGCCAGTGTCACGGACCTATTATATTCCGTGTTCGAGCCATACCAAAAAATGCTGTACATAAAAAGTTCGAAAAAGTTTTTGTTTTCTTTTATTTTGCTGTGTATAATCCTGGAAAGAAAAGTGTGCCCTCCTTTTGGATTTGAACCACAACTACCGGAGGACTAGCATTGTCATCTAGTAACAGGATTCAGACTCATGGTTTGGTCTTAATGTTGTTTGAAAGTCATTTTGGGACCAACTTGAGCTAACTTGTGTTAAGAATGTGAACAGTGTTATGATTGCGAACAGTATCTAGTCAGTATTACCAGTCATGTGATAATTCATGAATATTCATTTATATAAAACTTTTGTTAGGAGTGTGAACAGTAACTTGTCAGTATTTACTTTCATGTAATTATTTCAATGAAACTTTATACTAGTAATCAATATTGAACTGCTGTTAAGATTTAATGATGTGGACACTATTCAGGCAGTAATTGTTCAGTAACTGGAAGAAAACTATTTAATAATGCACAAAATGGTAAGATTCAACCCTGTTTGGTGTTTAAAGTATTAAAGTATTTATAAGGAGCTTAACTAATGTCTCATATTTTACCAAAAAATAATACAAGATTTTGAAATTTTACTTTTTATTTTATTTCCTCCTCCTACTAACATATTCAATCATGACGGTTCGTTCAATAAAAAATAAAAGGCCCTATATAATTAATAGATATCAAGCTTTTGTTTTCAGTTATGAAATGCCAACATGGATACTATTTTACCTATTTCAAATAGCTGTTCCATCTTCTCTTACATTGACATATACAGGAACAAGATAATGCTTATATCGTACCTTTGACAAACTGTTCAAATTCTGTAATTCTGGGTTGATTGGCCTTTGAATTGTTCCACATTAGCTCATCATCGTTCCAAAATCCGTCCGGGCATTGCAAATCGGCAATAGCTGATAGCCGTTGAGGCAAGGTAATATTTACGACGAGGCTGTCTGTATATTCTGAATAATAACATCAAAGCAAAATTTGAACATAATACAGTAAATAAATAATTTTGTAAACATAATAGACAACAAACAAGCAAAACATTTCAGTTTGCTCGAAATTCCAATCTACAGAATGTCAGCTCTCAGAAACAACTATTAAACTATATACAATTTCTAGATAAAAGATATTTATGGTATTTGTTGATTTTATTTGACCAGTGTATTGGACAAATATTTTCACGAGTGGCGAAGCCACGATTGTAAATGTAGTATTATATGATCACGATTGAAATAAAATACGATCTTACACCGAAATCAATCAGTTTTCTGTTTCTTTTATAGTTAATTTTGGTATTTATTATCATTGAATACCCACACCGCTGTTTTCTACACCGCTACCCGAGGGACGCCCCTCACGCAATGTTATAGTTGATGACGTAACTGACAATTTTCTATTTCTTGGATAAGGAGTTATTGAAATTTTAGTTTTATAGTTTATTTTTATTTCGTTTAAGTGCAAACGTTTTATGAACATTAAACCATGAACTTTTATCTATGCATATATACTCCTAATAATAACAGTTAATGCTTAAAAAGCGATTTCAAATTATACCAGGCTAAATACTTACCGAAATATCACGCCACAATTTATTGAATGAAAAAGTGAAATGTCGAACATGTTAGAAAATTGCGGATAATCATTGGATCAAAACATGATTCATAGTTTTAAAATTCGTTTTATGATACATGAGTATTCAGGCATCCGTCACAGTCAGAGATCCGTCTGGTTCGCATGAAGACGTGTTGTTTCCGGGTAATAAGTGAAGAACACCTAGGATGTTGACGCATTTTAGGCGTAGGTAAGAGAATTATCAGTTATTATATTACTTGTTGTGTTAAATTTCAGAAAGTTCGTATAACGTTTAACAACGATTAACAGTTCAAAATATATATTAACACTGATATAACATCGAATCAGTTGTTTTAATTTGTAATTTGTTTTATTTGTAAGCAAATGTTCGAACATTCAGTTTCAAAGTCCAATACAACGTTTGAAAAACAGGAATACCATTTTTCTTCGAAAATATAAGTTGTTTATTTCCGAATATATATTAAAATTTAACATATGCAACCTTTTTTAAATTTCATTTTTTTTGGCAACATTTAGTGGTTAAAAAGTGACGTATTTAGTTTTGATCAAGGGGAAGTAACTACAATGGATGCTAAAAGTAGTTCTTAAACTTGATATATTCACTCCTTAGTAAGCAGTGAAAATATCATATTGATATGTTTTTTACTTGTAATGGAAATATAATGACTATATGAGTAAGTACTTCGAATTTGACATCAACAATTGGACTTCTTAGTTTTATAATAGTATAACATTATTATTCAATATTTAGTAGGTGCTTGCGAAAAAAGAGATCATGTTTACTTCTATTTAAAACAGAAACAGTGATGAAATATGTAAGCAGAAACTCAACATAATGTCATTAAATAATTATAGTGTTTGAGATAACTGCAAACTTATGAGTAAGAACAAATTGTACAAACATACATTATGCTACCAATAAAATCAAAGTAAAACATTCAAGATCATTTGGTCTTAATTTATAACAAAACTTCTTATTAATAAGTCATTTCCTAACTCAAGTCACATTCCTTATTATTTATTTCTGTAGTCATATGAAATAAAAAAAATAAACAAAATACATTATTTCTATTGCTCTTATTGAAATAAAAAACTTATATTAATGTCATAACAACCTATTCATTTCTGTTCATTTGACTTTGAAAATGTAAAGAACTTGACTTAAGAAGTTTTATGAAGACGGCCCCTGATATTTCATAAAACAATAACATGTAGTTTAATACTCTTGTGAAATTAGCAAAATGGTTTGATGTATCATCAATTTAATGACATTTCAAACAATTTAATTAATTATATAAGGGAGATGTAGAAAAGGTCAAGTAAAGTTATAATATGTCCATTTTTATAGTAAAATAATAAGTGATGTTTGCTTAATAACGGATATATTCTGAATAACTGAAGTCAAAATTTAACAACGGTCTATTAAGTCCCAGCAAATTCATGAACTACTAAAACAGTGGTACGCATTTATCATTAAAGAATACATTATTGATCATTGTAATAAATTTTAATTATATGAAACTCAGTGCATCATTTCTATGACAAGTTGAAACTGACTATAAATTTCTTAGTAGTGGAAAACAGCTAAATGGACGATGCCATTAAATTATATTCAAAGTGATTCTCTGTATTTAGGTTTAGCAGGTATAATGTCTTGTCAGTTTAATTTAACTTTGGAGAAATATCGATTTATTGTGCCTTATTACTAGCATATCATTGCAATGAAGAGTTGCATGTGTTTTAATGAATCAGCCACGGAAGGAGCTTAAAAATACTTTGTACTATTTTGTTGAATATTCACCATGTTGGACCAATTTAATGAAGTTTGTCCATAAATTTGCTTTTTGCATAGATATTATAAAAATGAAATGTGGAAGTAATTTTTTTTCAAAATGATACCTTCAATCTGACAGCTGTGCGGGAAATCTATTGCATTATGGGGCAGTTAGGTAAAATTTACCGCAGGTAAAATATTACCAATACCATGTAAATTTACCGCCTTGGTAATTTATTGTTTACAGCGCATTTAATGGCTTGGTAATACTACCACGGAAATACCGGTGTTTTCTATACCTTGCAAATTATTTATCATTGTTTGTACAATTGGCTGCAGGTTGATAACGGCTGCGCTGAGTGATATTTGCTTGATTCTTGGACTCCATTTCATTGATAACCTTAAGTAATAATCTTTTCATACTACATTAAAAGCATCTTTAAGTATATGTCGATAGGATACAAACACAAATATATGAAACCAATAAAATGAATTCCTATCTAAGGAAAAGGGATTAAAAATAAGCAGAAACTCCAATATCAGTATTTAAACACAATTCTAATCACATAAAAACAAAGGTATGTATAAAACTATATAAGAGTCTAATCCGGTTTATCATCAAGGAAACTATCAAGAATAGCTTTATTGTGTATTTTGATTCTCTGCTTACGCAATGTTATTGTATATTTTGGAGCACAAAGTCAAAAAATAAAGACATATTGCCTCACTTTCCATTAGCATTTTGAACTTAACAAGTCGAATAACCCTTCAGTTTCTTTAACACGGATAAAAAACAACCTCTTCACATAAAAGATACGTATAAAAAAGTTAAATAAAAATATCAATGCCATCCTATTGTTTTGAACAAAATGAATGTGTAAGTGAAAATCCCCTTTATTAATTATTTCAGGTAAAGGCAACGTCCATTTCGTCAGATTAAAAAACTTTATCATATATGGATCATTTATGGTCCGAAAAGATTCTGTAAATATGTCTATGTTAATGTTTCGGGAGTTGTCCTTTGCGTTGCCGTCTTTCAACACCTTCCAGTAATTGTTGGCATATTTTTTGAAGCTATGCCACTTTTCTTACGACTTCATTAGATTCGTAGCAGCCTGTAAATGCTGCAGTCCTCAAGTTCTCAGATGTGAGCCAAGTAGTTCGCAAAGCCAATAAAGGTTGTGTTATGTTGTTGATTAAATCTAAAACGCCAGTGTTTGACATCATCAGATATTGATTTTATTTTCAATTTCAATGGTCTAGTTAAACACAATGAATAAAGAAGATATCTCTCCACGTTTTTATCAGAAACCAAATAGTCCCGTAAGGTAAATCTAATTTTGAATCCTCTCGGAATTCACAGTTATGAGTTGTCCAAATATCAGTTTTAAAGTTATTTGTGTAATGATGCTCGATTTTATTTTAATTAATTCGACAAACTGAACACATTTCGGTACCAACATGACATGTGCATGTTGTTTCCAAAATGTTTCGAACGTGTTGCGGACGAACACATATCAGGTCGAGTGTTATTTACTGACACCGGTCAAAATTAATCAGAGATCATGTTGGGTTTAACGACAACAGCTTAACAAACACTTATCATAGAAATGACAAAAAGTCAGTAGAATAGGACTCAACCTCACTCTGTTTTTTTTCAGAAAGCTGTTAATAATTATACTTCTCACCTTGAGTAAGAACAAATAACTATGTTCTATTACGACATATACTTTTTTCACACACGTTATTGTTTTAAGATAATATGTCCGCACTTATAATCACTTTGATAAATGTCTTTTCGAGCTGATGCTATTTTCAGTTATTGTTGGTTTTTACTCAAACTGTTAAAACTATTCTAATAACCGTCAAACAATGCAACAGTTAAACAACATTATTTATCTGATATCGCTTAAAGCTGCACTCTCACAGATTGAACGTTTTGACAACTTTTTTTATTTTTCGTCTTGCGAAAATCCCTGGAAACCAGTTATATGAGACTGCTGACAAAAAATGAGATCGCAGATTTTTAAAATTAAGTTCAAAAATGGATGTTTCATGCATTTTTATTAAACCGTTAGTAACGGTTAAAGCCATAAAACATTAATTTTCAAACAATATGAAAATCTGCGATCTGATCTTTTGTCAGCAATCTTTTATCATTATTTTTCAGATATTTACTTTTTTGCAAAAACGGTACATCTGTAAGAGTGCAGCTTTAACGTCCAAGGTTCAAGAGATAGTAGTAAGCGCGCTTGAGTAATCAAATGGTTGACGAATCAAAACGCTGATATTTTTTTCTCTAAAAAAGGCATTTTACGAAGAATATTGAAAAAATAATTAATATGTGTTTAGTTAATGGGTATTAATAATGGTGAATAGAATAGTAAGGGTTGTTCAATACTGCTAAGTAATGCGCTTCAGACAAGGTATGCGATACACAGGGCAGGTATATTCTACTAAATATAGACATATATGATAATACGTTCACTTTAGTGAATTTATATGCTCCAAAATATAAAAGAGAGTGGAACTACTTTTATTGCAAAATATCAAATATAGTACATGAAAATAGTTCAGAAGTTAAGATCATAGGAGGGGACTATAATGACACGTTAACCATTACCGAAAGTATACGACCGTTTAAAAAGTGAGATAGCGGAACCGCTAAAAAAATATCAAAACTTATTAAAACCCCTAAAATGTTTGATATTTGGAAACCATTTAATGTTGATCAAAACAGTTCACATTTGAGCGTAAAAATGACATTGAGAAAAGCAGAACAGGCTGTTCCACAGAGATAAACCAAATAAATTAGACCGGCAATAATACAAACAACCGACCATATGGCTATCTCGCTTAAGATTAAAATTCCAAATAAACGCGAACCTGGGTACTGGACATTTAATAACTCCCTTCTGGAAAATAATGAGTACACAACTAGTTTAAGTTATCTTTTAAAATACAGTCATTCGACAAACTATTACACCAGAAATAAAATAGGAACTAAATGCAAAAAATAAATCAGAAATAAAACGATTGCATATTCATAACAAATTTCAAGAAATTGCCATAAGCACTTAAATAAATTAGAAAAATATCTTTAAAGCTTATATGAAATGAATGACCAAACATCAGATGATGAATTAAACACAATAATAAATCATTAATAGACACACATTTAAATTATAATACCTGTAAGTACATTTCCATCCCTTGCATTTGGATCCAAGCGAATTGAATTAGCGACAACTACAAAATGATCAAGATTTGATCGGACACATGTATTTGATTGATCTCGTGAAGATAAATAAGTTTGATAAGTAAAAGACATACTGCAGATTCTATGCTTAAAATGGCATTAATACTGTCAACATCGCTTGATTTAACATTTTAATAAGAAATAGACAAAACAGCGATCTAATCAGATTTATATTTGGTGCGTTTATTAAGAGGTCAATAAAACAAAAACAATGACAAAATAAACAATCGTTTAAATACTATTCAGCAAAGTATAATGTTTACCTGAGTTGGTCGTTTTTTTATTCAAGCGAATTGAATAAGCGCCATCTAATCGTGCCTTGACTGCGTACAATGTGTAAAGTAACCCTATTAAAGATGAAAAACATTTAAACATATCATAAACATTAATGCCGAAGTGTCCAACGTTACTGTCGATCTCATGCAGTTTTTTGTTTGTATTGGATAAGACTAAACATGAATTTTCTTTACCTTATCACATTGAGTTACACAGCTTACGATTCAGTATATGAACTCTCCTTACTCCGAGTACCTTTTTTATTTTTCATCACTCAGTCGGCATTTGCAAGGGTTTTTACTGAATTTTCTTTAGGAATGATATACAGGTCTTCTTTCTACATAAATGAAATGCCTTAAAATATGTGTCTATATCTTAAATGTTTATGAATATGTGTTAAGTTACCAGAAAAGAGCTTCTGTTAACTTAGTCAAAATGATTTATTGACAACATTTAAATGTTCAAAACTACGTTTGCCTCATAGATTACATTCTTAAAGTGACATTACTATGAAACGCTGATTAGTAAGTTGTAACCGATATAGGCCGTATATAAGTTATTACGGACTTGCATGATATGTATTCCACTCTTTATTGACTAACTTATACATATGACTTTAACACTGTAAATCTAATTTAGAAACAAAATCATGAATACGTTCGATCGAATATTTTTAACCTGCGTATTCAAGCATAATGATATTGGTCGGATTTAAACATTGTTTAATTGTGAAATTATGTTGACTAAAATACAGGACAAAAGTGCAACACATTCGTTCAAAATGTTTGTTTTTTGTTATTCAATTTAACAACCAATAACTACTTCCGGACCGCTGCATGCAGCTTTCAGACCCTGCTGTGTGTTTTCAGTTATTAACTATAACGCTCGTTAATATCCACCCTGCTTTTCGACCAATACTTAGATACTTCATTGCTCAACCGTTAAACGGAAATTATTATCGTTAAAATAAACGAGTTAAGTTTTGAAGACCAATTTATGACATGAGTGAGTTCATTACATTGACAAACAATATCATAATTTTAGAGAATACATTATTTCGATACGACTTGCTAGGTTATTCCTATCGCAACCCAATATTCTTTTAACAACATGTTCATATGAAGTTTGAATGATATTAAAACTTATACATGAAAACAAGCCAGTACATACCTGTAAAAATCACAATTATATATATGGAATATTTCCAACGCAACGGCATTATTGACTGGCAGTGTCTACTCTAGTGTTGTGTAATTAGAGTACACTTGGGATATCATATGTCATCCGTATTGGAATGCTTGGAACACTTTAATCTGTTTTCATCAGCAAGGTATTCAATTTCACTGTCCGTTTTCCGTATAACCTTTCTCTTATCTGACATTCGCTTTGTAATTGTCTATTTAGTTAATTATAATTATCATCGGAGTCTTTACTGCCAGCGCCGTGTCCAAGATATACTCCTCTAAGTAAGTTAAGGACCGGAAACTAAGAAGGCTTTGTTTTATATGTGTTTATTAACAACGACCAGACAAGTTTTGCAAATGATACCGCATTGTCACTAATACACAGGTGTAATGTTTTGCTTTGGACAATAGCAATAATAAACATGAACGCAATTAATAGTCGTGATAACCACCAAAAATCGAGTGATAACATGTGAATGCGCGAGGTTATTATATTGATATATTATATGTTTCATAGAAACTACTATTCTTAACCAAGTGTTAATACCAGGTGTGTCCACAACGAGCTTCAATAAGTTTTGTGCACCTAAATCGGAAACACCAAATGAACGTTCTAATCTGTGGACAAGGGACACGTGCCCACTCCTCAATAAGTTTGACAGAACTGAATGTTTCTGGTATGTTCTAAACCCTCACTTTCAATGTATGTGTTGACTACCAGAGCTCGGTGTTGGCGAGCGTATCAACCATAGACACAAAGTCGTCGCCTTTAGGACCATCAAATGGCCTTATAATTATATTGTTTTGTCGCGATAACAAACCGCGGTTAAAGAATCTTTACGGAACACATACATGTGTGTAGATCAACCATATGACAACCAACCCATCCAAGACAATTACATAAAGACAACCGTGACGCTCGTGTTTTTGCCTCCATTCACGTCTCGGGCCGCCATTGAACTAAACACAGAATTAAGACTCGTATGTAAAAAGGAATTACTTGAGTCTGTGATGTCTAATACATAGGTGATCATCGGAAAAATCGGATCTTAGTATTTGTTGACTTGGTGTGAAACAGCAGTCCTGTTAGCACAAAAAATGGTGCCATGAAGTATATTTCTAAGGAATTGTTCACACATGCGAACCTAAAACACCTCCAAGAAGTGTGTGTTTAGCGTTTGTGCAGATTGGAACGTGCCTATTTGGGCAGTTATAACATTATAACGGTCATTGCGGACCGTTGTCTTTCGCGAATGGCCAGTTCAGGGAAATTATACAACAAAGCAGATTTCTAGGTACCTTTGCCGTAACCGGCCAATCACTGTATGGTTTTCGTTGTACTGACATGCGACGTTTCTTTGGCTCTGTCCAATCGAAAGCCTCCCAATGATTTGTTGCATTTTACCCTAATTTAAATGTCTTCGAACGTGCATTATAAGTAAAAACACAGATGCAATTTTATTCAAACATCCACGCTAACAAAAAAGTAAAATAAATGAATGTGAATATTCAAATCGTACTAATCAGTCCACATGTTGGGTAACACACGATCAATTTTGGTTAACATGAAGACACTTTTATTAAATGCATATAAACGCAAAACATATCACTTCGTATATGGGTTACTTCTTGTGGACCTTAGATCATTTTATGAGTATATATAACGTTCATTTCAACAAGTAAATAGATTTGTACCTTTAGCCATCAACCAATTAGATTTAAAACGTCATCATTAGTACAGCTCGCTCAGTTGACAGTTGCATCAGAGTGCATTTTAAAGGCTTAGCTCCACAATACAGACGTTGATTATTGATTGAACAATTGCGCTACAATATAATTTGGCACCAACATATTCAGCACTTAGTCGACTCGGAACCATAACGCTTAATCAATTTGGCACATTATTCGAATTATCTTTATGCGTCAATAAATATTAGAATTAAGTGATCATTTAGATAAAATTAAAACTCAACATTTCTCCTTTTCAGTCGTAATAGGGTTCGTTATTTCAACACAACTACCTTTTAACAAATGATAAGACCATCCAATAAGGGTAGCATGTATTAATTTCCCGTCATAACAAAGGCTCAAGATAACTGACATACGTACATCTGATCTTTTTTGTCGATACAAACTGTTTGTTTGTTTTGTATCTGATCTTAACATCTAAATTTATTGCATTAGTTTGATTTTAACAACAATTTTATATAAACGTTTATACATTTGTTCATTTGAGAATAATTTGCTTCTTACTGTTTTTGCTAAACTAAATGTCAGTAAAATGCGTACACTGTGTATTTAATTATTATAACAAGTAACGTTCATTGTCAAAATTTTAATTCGATGTTTAAAAGCAATTCATTAATATTCAAATTCATTTGCAAAAACAATTTTGAATTCAATAAATAAACGTAAACATTTGTAATAATTGGAGCTTGACTTTTACTTCCCTCTAGGCGTAAGTTTCTTCGTGTAACTAAATTGTAACACTAAATGTATGTGAAATAAATGGGTATATAACAAAGTTAAGATTAATTTCTCTATTTTGATATATAAGATTTTTTTGACTTTGTAAGTAAATAAGAATAAAAGTTAGCGAAAAGTTGGTAGTTAAAACCCTAACAGTTATACTGAAATGCATAATTTCTTATTTTATAAAAAATACAAAATACATAGGTTTTTTTCTTACAAAAAACAACAACAAAAAACAGAGCAATGATTACACGTTGTTTTATTACATTAATTTAATATTTCGTGACATACTATTATAATGTAAATTGATTTATAGGTACATAAAACGTGATCCTCCGATACGAGTTTTCAAATGGGACGATACACACTTCCATCGACTTTTGAACATGCTGATTTGCTAATTTCCCCGTTCAACAGGCATTGCAGTTCTACGTCTATATCCATGTACACTGTTATCGGTTATTGCGAGACAATATGTACTCAAACACTGTATTTTGCGTCCGACTGTCTCGGCCTTACGCTGCATCAATGGCACAAAAATTTAAAACTGCAATTTGCTGCGACCCGCTATACCGTTAATCCGTCTATGCCATTCTTTAAGTGTATATATTGGTATTCTAATATTTACCAAGATTTATGGCAAGCGATCGTTAGTTTGTTTTATCTTTTTGTTATGTTACGGCACTACATCAAATTTTCATTATAATTGCACATACTCGTAAGTTGGTGCAGATGAACGTTTATGCTACAATTGTCGACGATATATTATGTCTGCGTTCCTAACTTTAAGCCGTTGTTTTTTCTGTTTGTTAGATAGCTGTGCAATAGTTAACATAGAGAGAACATAAAGGTCAAGCTTGTTCTAGATTAAATTATGAATCAGGCTGTCGAATACTTTTGAGTGGTCCATAAGAATTTTACATATACGTTCTCATTAAGGGCTTTATTCAAGTCTTTCACCAGCCTATTAAGGTACTTTTACAACTGCATTGTATATGTATTTCTGAAAGCTGCCAGCAAAGGATGAAGTCTTTTTTTCATCAAAATGACTTTTCAGGTGCTCGCTTAAAACCCTTTATTATAATCTTGACATTAATGGTAAAATACTAACTGGTCTTATATCTTTCTCGAAAGTAGAGGTTGTCTGTGCTTGCATTATGATCTCATTGGCTGTGTTTTGGATGGAAACTTTAACGAATCTTCGAAAGCAATGATTACTATTAGATCTATTCCGTTTGTTTTTTGTTTAACCTATCAATATATTTTTCAACTGGCGCGAAATAAAAATCAGGTGGTATTGGACAAACAGTCTTTATTTTGTCAATACTATGGTGTTTATCTTTAAGCTGAGTTCCAGATAGTCCAATATTTCCCGCATTATTGATGTGAAATAGTTCATTTAATTTTTATTTGATCCGAAACCATTTTTTTCTCATTCCTTTTTGAGTATTTTTTGATTAACGGATTTACTTTTAGGTTTTTGTGTGAGGTAATTTTAGGTCAGAATCTTGATATTTTGACCCTTGACTACATAGTGTTTAGAATTTAACATATATAGATTCTCTTTCGACTTTGATTGTATGTGTTTTTTTAACTTTGTCTAGCTTTAAACTGTTTGCCAATTTCAGATGTCCTTTACATGTGTTTCTTGCTTGACGATTCTTGTTTACGTTTACAGTATAGAATAGAGTTGATTTAGAGTGATAGATTTACTCTTCTGATTTTCTGTTTATATTGGAATATGGTGATAATAGAAGAAGTCCAACTTCAACACAAATTATCTTTAAATGAAATTTATGAGGTTTCATTATTTAACAATTTGTATTGAAATTAAACTTCTTTAATAATCACCATATGTACTTTATTAAGAAGTCGTTGGTATCGGTATAGATCCTTCACATGGATTTAGAACTTTGGCGCAGAAAAATAGAGGAAATGGCTGACTTCCAAATAAGGAAAGCAACTCATATGCGTTTTCTGGAAAACTGCATATCAGAAAACGTAGCTCCAACTGGTCTGAGGCTAAAACTACAAGTACAAGTTGGAGATAATGGTCATCTACAAGCTGTTGACAGAGTGCTTAACAAGATGTCTTTGGTCGCAGAAAATCATCAAAGGCAGCTTCATACCTCCAATGGTAAAATGCTTGATCTTGAAACACAGTTTATAAAGCTCATAAACAATGAACTTGTGGCAAAAAAAACATTACACAAGAAATCTATAAACATGTTGACACCTAGAAAAATGCAATTGTTGCAAAACAAGAGAAGAAGCTTATACAATGTGTTAAAGAGCGCGACTGAATTGAAAAAAAAAAACCTTTTCCAGAGACATCTCCGCCAGAACAATGCACAAGTAGTAGGGAAAAATTTCAAACCAAAAAAGGAAATGGTTCATTCTTTCGAAAATTGCACCAGAAAAACGCTTAAAAATACTGATAAGCATTCAAAAAATCGCGCACTCCCCGGTCACAAACAAGACCAGCTACAGCGAAGCCGTACAAATGGGAAGACAACAACAGTAGCAACAAAAGCAAAGGCAACAAAAATATCACCAACACCAACAGCAAAATAATCAACAAACCAACCATCATCAGCAACAACAAATACAAACCAGAAATACCAACACCCCAAAACAACACTGGAGAACGGTTACGAAAAAGAACAAAAATCAGCAAGACAAGGAAACCCGGTCATCAATAAGAGAGAGATTAATTCCGTGCCTACGAAATCTAAAAGAAACAGGAGATTCGTCAGGCTATAAAGCAGAAGGAAATGAAAAAAATATAGAAAAAAATAAAGAAATTGAATTTTTTTTTTTTATAAATATCAGTCAAATATATGACCTGAAGAAATTTAGGCATTCAAATATCTCCTAAAAGATAAAAAGATCATAGTAAAAAAGGCAGACAAGAGAGCTACTACTGTCATTATGAATTGGACTGGTCATACAAATAAAGTAGACAGACAATTTGAAAATAATATACATGTACATAATTGTAAACTTCCAAACAACCCACAAGAACAGTTCGCCAAGGAAATTGTACATGAAGTGTCAAAAATATATAAAATCTGTGAAACAATTAAAGGCAAACTACTCCCGTGCACTAACAATAGAATGCCTGCTTTCAACGTCCTGCCAAAGATTCACAATAATGCTTTACCGCTGGCATATCCGGGCCGACCTGTAGTATCGGGATGCGAATAACGAACAGAAAATGTATCTTCATATGTGGATGGGAACGCGATTTTGATCATTGTAATGCTAACGTGAATAACGAGAAAAAGCGAGAATCAAATCGCGCACTCTTTTCCCCTTGATTTTTCATGGTATTTTCGAGCTTAAAACTTAGTTATTTGTTGTCAACATAAAAAACACGTCAATTTCAGCAATAAACCCTCTGCAACACTATTTATTGACGTTTAGTTGATCATAACCTTTTAACGTGTGTTTAATTTACCGAAAGAGTTGATCAGCTGTTCGGCTTTTGGGCTTTGGTAACTACGTTTGTATGACGGTAAGGTGCAAACATTTCTGGTCGATGATGTGAGGCGTTTTTGAAATAAAAACAGTATTATTTTATTTTTTTGAAACGAAAGAACATTGATCAGAATATGCTTGATCATGAAATGGTTGTTTATAACCGATATTTGTTAACATTCTGACAAACAACGTAGTAACCGAGACACCGTTTCCCAGTTTATCACGAGGAACATCCGGTGTTAAACTTCAACGTTTCTTGGTTTAAATTGTGGAATTGCAAGTGGTAAGTACAAATAAAATGTTAATTAATCATTAATGATTATTTTTAATCAGTATAACACAATCTACAAGCTTGATAAGTAATTTGACAGTACTTTCACATGGCAATCAAAGTAATTGTCAAAACCCGGAAGTGAATTCTGCGAATTGTTTTGTTGTTAGCAACCGATAATGACCGCCAAGGTTAAATGTTAAACGTTGTCACAGGCCTCGACGGTACCTTATGAAAAAGAATATATTCAAAATGATGATCCAGATTTTGCAAATGAACAACTTTAACTTGACAATCTTTATTATAAATGAATTTGTGCAGTCTTCTCAAAGTCAAAATATAAAAGATTCAGATGAAAGGTCAATTTTATGTTTGATAAATAATGATGATTTTGATTGTGAAATGAACAAGAGTCTGATAGTGGACATGATGTTTCTGAGACTAATTTCAACGATGATTTATTACTTTATAAAATAATTATGATGGTACTCTGAGAACTGAAGATGTCAAGGAGATTCAAAATGTAAACAAACTGCAGTGTGCATACTACTATCATTTGAATGTTACTGAATAACGGTTCGGATCACCTGTTTTCATAAAGTAAAATACTATTTGATTTTTTATTTGCTATCATTATTGTCTTTGAAGGTGCTGAACCATGTAGCCAAGATGTGCACTACCACTACTCATGGGATTTTGCCCAGCAAGTCCACTATCCACATCATGCCAACAAGTTGGGCCGATATATTTCGCCACCCCACAGAAGTGTCATGTGTTTCGCATGTGTGCCTTAGGTTCAGCTATGTTTTTATGGTAAGATGTCACTCTGAATTAAACATGGAGTAACATAATAAGACAGATCTTATACAATAATGATGTACCTGTAAAAATTGTCTTTCCAAGTCAGAATTAATTTTTTAGGTTAGATTTT
Source organism: Mya arenaria (assembly GCF_026914265.1). Taxonomy (NCBI): domain Eukaryota; kingdom Metazoa; phylum Mollusca; class Bivalvia; order Myida; family Myidae; genus Mya; species Mya arenaria. The sequence goes on from NC_069129.1 coordinate 74,648,288, forward strand.
TTATGTTGTCAGCTTTGTATTCCTGTTCAAAAACTTTTACCTTGGCCATACTTAGAAATCCTTTTAAAAGATTCAACGTAAACAAGTTAAACACTCTTGATCTTAGCTTGGATTTTAAAAATGAATTTTAATTAGAAATAAAGATCTGTAAAAGTAATACAGCTATCTGTTAGTGTCATTTTGGGTTGTCTACATTATCTTCTTGCTGACTATTTCAGTACAATTTTATTATTATTTGTGAAATCAATTAAAGGGGCTATACACCATATGATGAAATAGCGGGAAAATGTTGACAGCGTCTTAAAATCTCACACGGAAAATTTGTCATCATTTGTAAAGAACATTACAGGCTTCATCAAGAAATACTATCTTTCTCCGATTTAAAAAAGGTGATTATTTAGTGACACTCGACGTCAGCTCTCTTTATACTAACATTCCACATGATGATGGTATAGCAGCATGCACATTCTTCCTTGAACAAGACAATTATAACTCTCTTGGATATACTGAGGACATCTCAAAATTATTCAAACTTGTATTAGCATTTTTTTTTCAATTAAAGGATGCAAACTACCTACAGATTTTAGGAACAGCTATGTGCGCGGAAATGGCACCATGTTTTGCATCTTTGTTATTGGGAAAGTTTGAACAAGATTTCCTTAAGAACTGTTTCAAAAAACCCTATGGTTGCGGTTTCTTGATTGAATTTTCTTCATTTGGGAACGTTCTGAAGAAGAATTTCTTCAAGAGTTCAACAAAGTACACAAAAATATTAAATTTACGAATAATGTCTCAAAAAACATGTGTTTAATTCTTGGATGTTCAAATCTGAAAAAGAATTAAAGGGTTGTTTGGAAAGAACGTTTTTTGAAAAATCAACAAATTGCCACCAAAAAAAATAGAATACTCTTCGTGTCATCCCCAATAGTGCAAGTCGGGCATCCCTTACAGCCAGGCTATAGGCTATAGAAGAATAACATCGTGGTCCATGAAGAACTGATGACCGTTTCCAGGTGGAATGTAATAAACCAAAAACCTTATTTTAAGAACGAACTACCCTTTCTGTTCTGTTATAGATGAAACTGTTTCGAAAACATGTGCAGTGGGCGCCTTACAGCCAACTGTAAAATCATCGAAAAAACATTATTCCTTTTGTGTGTTCTTTTAATCCATCAATTATAAACCAATATTGGGGACTATTCAGATATTCAAAAGGTAAAACAATCCAAGATCTACTACAGACCAATTGTTGCATATAAGCGGCCTAAAAATACTCAAGATATACTTGTTAACAATAAACTTACAAATGTTGTCACTAACGGGATCGTTACTAAATGTAATAGATCCAGATATTCACATTGTTGTACTATTTTTGAAAATGACAAATTTTCAAGAACATATTTTTGCAAAGAATTTAAGATGAATTGTCCTGTTCTTCTATATGTGTTATATATGTTATCAATTATCAAAAATATAAAAAGCAATATGTTGGTCAGACAAAACATACATTTAGTCAGAGAATGAATAGTCATAAGTTTGATATTAAGCATTTTCCAGATACATATACAAATATGTCTGAACATTTTAACGCTCCTAACCACAGTATCAATGATTTTTATGCCAATTGACAAAATTGAGAACAATTGGAAACGATCATTAAAGGAGAGTAATTTGATGCACATTCTTGTCACAACCATTCCTTATGATATGAATTCAAAAATAGTATTTCATATCTTCTTGCAGAATTAATTTTTCTCGCAGTATTAATCTGATTTAAAACTGTTTTAAACTATTTAAAGTTGCATAGCTTATATTGGCTTATTGATATCTGTTTATATGGGGACATTTTCGTCATATATTGTTTAATAAGTGTTTATAAGCCCGGTATATATCTTCCATATCTTTTAAAGTAGTGGCGACATGAAACGGTATATATTGGTAATTAAAGTTTTGCTGTCAAGGTTCGCGTATAACAAGTGAATTTCATTTTCATATATGGCTCACATTGTTTTCTAATACTGTTTGCTATGAGTTAGTAAAAGACGTTAATTCAACAATCAAAGTTGGCAGTTTTACACAGAAAATAATTTTGAATTGGATGACATCAATAAGTTTGGACCTTCAGTTTGTAATTAAACATGTTCGTTCAAGATCAGAATCAGAATCAGCATCAAAATCAGGATCAGCATTTATAAGAAATTAACTGAGCTTCCGGATAGCACTGTCTATTGGTAAACTATCACTAAATTACTTTCCGTTCGTATTAAGGTCTTTTCGTAAAGTTAACACGTCTGTAGTAGGTTAAATGGATGTAAAACTAAAAAGTTACCAACTAAATTCTGATTTAAGGTATTTCCTCTTGTTTAATGTCTCGAAATCAAATATAATATAATATAACGAACACCATAAATCATATGACACATTTTATGTTATTACTGAAAATAATCATAAAAAGCCCTAATGTATATCTCCTCTAGCATACAGAAGGTTAACTCCGATAAGTGTTGATACATGGAATGTTTTCCTTTGGAGCACAATACGTATTTCTACCGAATGCTTAAATATAAAATTTACACTAACCATAAGAAAGGAAAAGAGATCTCATCACATTTGTTTCCTTATAGTATGTTATCTTACTTCTATTCAGACGGTTTTGGAATACCCCTAATTCTTAGCGCCGATTGATCCCGGAATAACATTTTAAATGTATTTTGATTTAGTACATTTCGAATGAGTGTATGTTTGTTCTGATTCTATCAATCTCGTTCTAAGGGATACAATTGCCTCACTCACTTCAAACTAATTTGCTGGCCAGCAATGCTCCTACTATGTTCTGGAGACGTTCATGAACATCCTGGCCACGCACATTTTCCATCCTCCTCCTACTCTTCTGAAATCCGAGTTGACGTTACTGGATGCCTTTATATCGTCCACTTTAATGTTCAAAGCTTCAGTAGCAAAAATGATATCTTGTTTGCTGACTTATGCAACTTTGACATCGTAGCCTCCACCGAAACATGGCCAACTCCTAACTCAGCAACCCCCGATTTGATGTTTACAAATTTCCATGATCCTTATAGAAGAGATAGACGTTCCGATGCACAGGGTGGTATTATTGTATACATACAGTCAGATGTGTTTGCATTAGAAATACATGACCTCGAAATAATCGACATTGAATGTATTTGACTTGAACTGCGAATTAAAGATATACGCCTTCTAATTGGAACATTCTATAGACCTCCTTACCCCAATCCATATATCTTTGAATGTAATACCAACTCGATTGTCACTTCAAGGACCTCCCCACCCAGGAAACCCTCATCAAATCTCCATATTAGCAGATCATGATATACAAAGAATTGTAGACTCACTGAAGATCTCACTAAAAGATGAAATAAATGCCATAGTGAATGTTGCCATACAGACTCAAGTTCAACCCCTAAAAGATGAGCTGACACACTTAAGGGCAAAGGTCAGTCACCTTGAAGGTGAAATGGATGCAGCAAACCAGTATAGTAGAAGAAACTGTATACTGATCAGCAACATGAGGGAGTTGCCTGAAGAAAATACCAATGATATTGCCATACAGGTGGCAAAAGAAGGTGGCCTTGATATTACACCCTCTGATATAGACAGGTCACATAGAAATGGCAAACCTAAAGTCAACAAACCCAGAGACATAATTGTGAAGTTTGTGTCCTACAAGACCAAACATGATCTTATGAAAATCAGAAAACAACTAAGGCAAAGGAAAAGCCAAGCATATATCAATGAACATCTCACCTCATTCAGGGGTGAACTTGCCTTCCAATGCAGACTCCTGAAAAAGAATCCCAAATCCCCTGTACTTGACACTTGGACCTATGATGGTAACATCTACATCAAAACAGAGGTGAAAGGCCACATGATCAGAGTCAACACCCACAATGACCTGGTTCAGTTTGGTTATAACCCAAACCAATCTATGAACTGAGAAGTGCCAGTGTTGGTCTTTCAGACATGAAGTGCAACCATTTGAGTCTTAATTAATCTTAAAGTGTTATGTCATTTGTCAAGATTAATTTCTGCATTAGTTTTGATGTTTAAACAATGTTTTCTCTTATTTGCACCTAGATCATCTAGGTCATGCACTAACATACATGTTTTTTACTCAACATTGAGTATATATGTACATATCAGAGAAACTACCTATTTGGATATAGATGGTAGATGGACTTACAGTATACATCAATTTCTCTGTACATTCAAGTTATATTACATCTTGGTTTAACTTGTATATAAAAGCCAAAATTACCTAGCTAGCACAACATCTAATAAGCAAATATGTTTCATATAGTCATTATGTTGACAGCAATATTTTATGTATATGTGTACATGTGTGTGTGTGTGTGCGTGCGTGCGTGCGTGCGTGCGTGCGTGCGTGCGTGCGTGCGTGCGTGTGTGTATATACATATGTATGTGTGTGTGGTGTGTGTATATATGCCTTTGTTTTATATGAATATATTTAAACATATTGTTGCTCTTTTTATATTTTATTTTCAGTTTATAACCACAACCTACATCCAAAAGTAATTGTACTTAACACTATAATTATTATTCTCATATAATTATATTTATAATTACTGTCTATATTGTGTCATCTTGTTCATCATATATTCATTCTTATTTAAACATGTAGATGGACATCTGTTTTTTTGATATACTTACCTTTTGAACAGTGCAAAAAATCTCAATACTTCAATTACTTCTGCATACATGTTATTATGATAAATGATACCCTTAAAACTGAATTTCTACAATTTACATTTGGCCTACATGAAAGGTTAATTATGTCTTGTTTTGTTTTGCTTTGTTAAGCATCAAGTGTTTTTTGAATTCTTATAGTTTATTCATATATACTTATACAAGAACATTATTACAAGTCATTTAAGCATCTATTTGAGCACACATCAATGTTTATATTCTGGCATGTACAATTAAATAGCTTTATGTATGATACTACTTATCCATCATTAAAATACTTTTACTATACTATATTAGAAGTATTTGCAATATATATGTCAACTATCTTATTTTGATGTCTATACTTTACACATCTTAAGCTTTGCTTTTTATTATCATCTATTTCAAATCTTGATCATTTTTGCTTATTTCTAAATGGTAATTATGTTTAATGCAGATATATATTGTGAAATTTTGTCTAAACTTAATCATGGAAACCTTAAAATCATCATTTTACAAATTCTTTGGCTAGTTACTTAAGTGCAAATTTATTAATATTCCTATCTTTAAATTGTTTTTTTTTGTCTATAAACACTATACACATGTGTATACAATAATGTTGATATAGAAATCTGCCTTTTATAATGAATATATGTATTCGAACTTTGAACAAATGGTACCTGTCAAATGTCTAGATATACTTGTAAAAAAAATGTACAAACATGACATGTTAAAATGTTAAAACATCTGCCATATAGTGATGTCCTGTAACATCTAACTGAAATGCTAAACAATTATAAATTTCTACATACCTAGTACACTATTAAGTTAACTGCAAATTTCTTAAGGCTGCTGTCATTATATGCATGTATAATCAAATACATGCATACACGAACGTGCATTCAAACAACTGCATCAATACAAATTGATCTTTAAGAAATGTCTCAACAATATTTCCATACATTGTTAATCCACAATTCAATTGTTAGATTTTTCTTTCTTCTTATAATTTCCAACTAAATTCCATAGAACACAGTTAAACTATTAATTTCATATTTGCATCACTTTGCAATCACAATTTTACTATATTACACTAGTAAATATCTAATCACATTTTCATAACATCACAAGATTAAATCCGCTTCAACTAACAGCGTAAAACTATGAATGGAAAATTTCATTCAGAAATACAACATGTATGTCAAATTAATTCATGCTTATTTTGAGGAAAGCGTGCAGATTTGTATACATATTAAAGGCACATTCTAATTCGTACTGCTCGATTAGAGTCGTGGCTAGTCAAGCGGTAAATAATACCATTGACTGATGAATTATACTAATCGAATATTCTTATTTTTGATTTGGTTGCAATACTACGGTATCAAACATATAAACGATCAGATTATTTTGAATGTTATAAAAGATACTTTTTTGCAATTACATGTAAACTTAGAATACCAGCTACATACATTGAGCACAACTTTTATTCTCACCGTACGCTTAAATATGAAATTACACTTACCCTAACACTTCTTTTAAACAGGGAACTCATCACATTTATTTTCTTGTAAAATGTATTCTTACTTCTATTCACTAACTTACTTTTCACTCTATTCTTTCTTCTTTCTATCCCATGGCGGTACTGGTCAGACGGTTTGTGGATACCCCTCATTCCTAGCGCCGTTTGATCCTGGAATCACTTTTACCCATGTCTATTGAATTAGGTACATTTCGAATGAGGGTAGGTTTGTTCTGTTACTATCAATCTCGTGCTAAGGGAATCAAATGCCTCACTCACTTTGAACTTATTTGCTGGCTAGCAATGCTCCTACTCTGTTCTGGAGACGTTCATGAAAATCCTGGCCCTGCACATTCTCTATCCTCTTCCTCTGAAATCCCAGTTGACGTTACTGGATGTCTTAATGTCGTCCACTATAATGTTCAAAGTTTCAGTAGTAAAAAGGATATCTTGTACGCGGACTTACGCAACTTTGACATACTAGCCTTCACCGAAACATGGCTCTCTTCTAATTCAGTAACCTCCGATTTGATATTTCCGAACTTCCATGTTCCGTACAGAAGAGATAGACTATCCGATGCACATGGGGGTATTATTGTATATATTAAGTCAGATGTTTTTGTATTAGAAAGACATGACCTCGAGATAAATGACCTTGAATGTATTTGGCTTGAACTGCGAATTAAAAATAGACGCATTCTACTTGGAACATTCTATAGACCTCCTAACTCCAATCCATATGTCCTTGAATGTATTACCAACTCAATTTCATTGGCTGTTGATACAGGTATCAAAGACATTCTTATCACAGGGGATTTTAACCTAGATATGAATAAACCCCCAACCCGTCAAAAGATTGATTCTATCTGTCAACAGTTCAACTTGACCCAAGTAATTCGAGACCCTACCCATTTTACCGAATCCTCTGAGTCTCTTATTGACCTATTTCTCGTTTCTTCAAAAGATATTGTTCTCGACTGTGGAGTAGGTGAACCATTCCTCGAACAGTTAGTCCGATATCATTGTCCAGTCTATTGCGTCCTACGCTTCGATAAAACTGTCGGTTCATCATTTAAACGAAAGGTCTGGAAATTCGTTCAAGGTGATTATGCCAAACTAAGGAACCTTATCTCTAATTTTGACTGGCAGTCCTGTGTGCACACAGATATCAATATATATACCGATAATTTCACTAACCACTTCATGACTATGTGTGAGACATGCATACCTACTAAGACTGTTGTAATTCGCAATAGGGACCCCCCTTGGTTTCACAACGAAATCCGAAAATCTCTTCGACAAAGACGGCGCGCTTATAGAACGGCGAAACGTATAAATTCCAAACACCAATGGTGTATATACAACCAAATACGAAATCGCGTTACCAACCTTGTTCGAACTGCCAAGCAGTCACATTATGACAAACTAGCTACACGACTTAAGGAAAAAAACATTGCCACCTCCGATTTTTGGAAAACCATAAAGAACTTCGCTATCTCAACAATTTCATCGAAAGAAATCCCTTCACTTAGCAATAACGGTACTATCTACGAATCAGATACGGACAATGCGAACCTATTAAATAATTTCTTCCAATCCCAGACTCTATTAAATATACCAAACAGGCCCCTCTCTTCCTCCACTGACAGTGATAATCCAAAACTTCAAGACTTTGTTATTTCACTTCAAGATGTAATCGATTCAATAATGGCTCTTAAAACCGGCAAAGCAACTGGACCAGACTTAATAAATAGCTATGTACTGCGCGAAGTAGCAATTGAAATTTCTTACCCACTCCGTGATCTTTTTAATACCTCACTTCGTCTCGGTAAAGTACCATGTAAGTGGAAGTTGGCTCATGTCTGTGCTATTTATAAGAAGTCTGACCCTCAAGATGTTGGAAATTATCGACCAATTTCACTTTTAAGTGTTGTCAGTAAGGTTCTTGAAAGAATTTTGCATAAGTACATGTTTAATTTCTTGCGTCAAAACGACCATCTATCATCATTTCAATCTGGTTTTGTTCCTAAAGACTCCACTGTCAACCAGCTCGTGTCGATCTATCATTCTTTTTGCCTCGCTCTAGATGAAGGTAAAGAAGTAAGAGCAGTATTTTGTGATATTTCGAAAGCCTTTGATCGAGTATGGCATGACGGTCTTATCCATAAACTTCGTGAAAGTGGCATTACCGGTTCTTTATTGTTATGGCTTCGTGATTATCTCAGTGAACGTAAACAACGTGTTGTTCTTTCTGGTTCTATGTCTGATACAGTTACAATATCAGCTGGAGTTCCTCAAGGCTCAATTCTTGGGCCGCTGCTCTTTCTTATCTACATTAACGACATTGTTGATGATATACAATCACATATTCGACTCTTCGCAGATGATACAACCTTATATATAATTGTCGAAGACCCCGTGTCTGCCGCACAGCAACTTACTAATGACCTAGACAAAATTCATATGTGGGCAGAGAAATGGCTTGTTACTTTCAATCCTGCAAAAACCAAATCGCTATTATTCACTAGAAAGTCTAATAGGCATATGCACCCCTCAATATTCATGAATAATACAGAAATATCTGAAGTTACAACTCATAAACACTTGGGCGTCACACTTTCTAGCACCTGCTCCTGGCACGATCATATTCAATCCGTCAAACAGAAGGCTTGGCAGCGAATTCACTTCATGCGATCACTCAAATACGTTCTTGATCGTAAATCGCTTGAGGTTCTGTATTTCACATTCATTAGGCCTTTGTTGGAATATGGCGATGTTGTCTGGAATAATCTGACGCAAGCTGACGAGGATGACTTAGAAAAAGTTCAACATGAGGCGGCCAGAATCATATCCGGTGCAACTCGTTTAGTATCTTTGACAAATCTTTATGTTGAAACTGGAATCGAGCCACTCAAAGAAAGGCGACGTAAACATAAACTTATCCTATTTTACAAGATGTTTCACTCTCTTGCACCAGCATATCTAACTACTCTGATTCCAACAAGAGTTGGCGACACTACTTCGTATAACCTTAGAAATGCAGCTAACATTCGAAACATTTCATGCAAATCACAGTTGTTGACGAGTTCATTTCTGCCATCAACTATATCCGCATGGAACGCACTCCCGGAAGAAGTTCGTACATCGCCATCCGTGCCCTCTTTCAAATACAAACTTAATAAGAACAAAAAACAAGTTCCTGACTTCTACTACGAAGGTGACCGCAAATCTTGTGTCAATCACGCGAGGTTGCGTATGCACTGCAGCAACCTTAACGAGCATCTATTCTCAAAAAATATTGTCAACAGCCCTAATTGTCAATGCGGTGAAATTGAGGACACTTTCCACTTTTTCTTCACCTGTCCATTATATAACGTCCAACGAAATTATCTCATTGTTCAGTTATCCACCGTTGGTCATTTGTCTCTTCCACTATTACTCTTTGGATCGAAGGAAGCTTCATATCAAACGAACAAACTTATCTTTGACCACGTCCAGAACTATATACGCCAATCTAAACGTTTTTGAGTACAAGCTCCAACAAACCTTATCCCGATCCCGATCTGACCAGTCCCTGTACCACCTTGCTTATCACACCTTCCTTTTCTTCAACCTTTATCCTTTCTTCCTTCTAACTAATTGATTACAAACTAAAACAACTTGTTTTTACACAGCATAGTTTGCACCATTCGACTATAAGATTATATTTATTCGAGTCACTGCAACTTGCGCACCAGCCTAGCAGCGTGAATGACATACAGAAGAGAGACATAGTATAAGCCTCAAGGCTTTCTTCTCAATTCTGTGTACACTATTGTTTTGTGCATAATTTACATGTTCTTCTCTTTCAATGCATTACGTATTTGGTCTTTGTTAATTTGGATTATGCTCAAATTTGTTAAACTGAACTAATTGTAAATATTTTATCGAAATAAATATTGTTTAAACCAACTCGATTTCATTGGCTGTTAATACTGGTATTACAGACATTCTTATCACAGGGCATTTCAACCTATATATAAATAAACCCTTGACCCGTCAAAAGATTGATTCTATTTGTCAACAGTTCAACTTGACACAAGTGATTTGAGACCCTACCCATTTTACCAAATCCTCTGAGGCTCTCAATTACCTATTTCTCGTCTCTTCAAAAGATATTGTTCCCGATTGTGGAGTAGGTGAAACATTCCTCGAACAGTTAGTCCAGTAACATTGACCAGTCTATTGCGTCCTACGCTTCGATAAAACTGTCGGTTCATCAGGTTTGGAAATTCGTTCAAGGTGATTATGCAAAACTAAGGGAACTTAACTCTTATTTTGACAGGCATTCTTGTATGCACACAGATATCAATATATATTCCGATAACTCCACTAACCATTTCATGACTATGGGTGAGACCTGCATACCTACAAAGATTGTTATTATGCGCAATAGGGACCCCCCTTGGTTTCACAAAGAAATCCGAAAATCTCTTCGACAAAGACGGCGCGCTTATAGAACGGCAAAACTTATAAATTCCAAACACCAATGTGTATATACAATCAAATACGAAATCGTCTTACCAACCTTGTTCAAACTGCCAAGCAGTCGCATTATGACAAACAAGCTTTACGACTGAGGAAAATAAAATTCCCACCTCCGACTTTTGGAAAACCATAAAGAAATTCGCTGTATCAACATGTAGCCCTGTGAATAAATCAAAATTCGTTTAAAGTGTTGTCTGCTGCATTTCTAATATTTTGTGTTGTCTGCTTCTCTTGATTGATATTTGATGATGGGGGAATAGCAACCTGCAGGGTTTGGCGCATTTTAGTTATTTGGCTTTAACTGAGTTCTGGAGTCATTTCCATAGAGCATTTCCATGTTAGGTATGTATTAAATGAATTATAGGGAGTTATTCTTTTAATTGCAATATGTTTAAACTTTTAGCTACTAAGCTTGTTTCTGTAGTTTTCGTATAAATATTGGTTGTGTATTCTGTATTTTTGGAAGATTTCTTTATCAATTTTTCAAGATAGCAGCTCTTTTAAGTAACCCACTTTGCATGTGTTTGACTGTTTGCATACTTGCTTACATAAGTAACCAGTTTCATAGGTATCACGGATGTGAGATGAGAGATACAGAGGTTGCCAGTGAGAACACTCAGTTCCATAAACTTGTAAGTGTTCTGTATGTAGCTGGAGATGTCATGTTTGTTTTGTCATTGTTGTCATGTGTTTTACCTTTCTATTGAATCTCAGTAGTATTTGATTGTAAATATGGGCCACTAAGCACTTTACAATATTGTATGAGATCAATTTATTCTTTAACATTTTATATATAATAGCTAAATGTGATGTTGCATTTTACTTAATACTGTTTATGGTATAGTTCAGTGTGTAGATTCATCTGTATTGAATCATACTGGAGCCATTATTATATGTGACTCGTATGAATAGTTAATCTATAGAACGCATTAGTTTTTGTTCGTAAAAATACGCACACTAATTGGAGAATTACTACGAACCACGGCTTGGTTTTGCCTCGTAATACATAGACTATTATATACCTTCATAAAGGTCAGGGTAAAGGTCAAACCATTATAAACAGTTTTAACTAAAGAAATCCATCCACTTAGCAATAATGGTACTATGGGATACGGACAAAGCAAACCTACTAGATAATTTCTTTCAATCTCAGACTCAGTTAAATATACCAAACTGGCCCCTTTCTTCCTACACTGACACTGATAATCAAAACTTCAAGAGTTTATGTCACTTCAAAATGTAATTGATTCAATAATGGTTCTTAATACCGGCAAAACACCTGACCCCAATATCACGAAAGAACTCAAACTTAACCACAAACTCAAACTCAAATTCTTACTCAGTTAAGATCCGACTCTATTTGGTGATCACGAAATAATTTGAGACCGTTCTCAGCCGACTTTTAAACTCAGTCTCAACTTTATTGATCTGCATCTGTAAGGGGTTATTTTCCGCTAAATACTCTTCAGCTTGAAGATGAACCACGAGCTTATGTCAACATCGGGGTCGTCTGTCTGTGGCCAAAATGAACGAGTTGAAGAAACGCTCTAATAATTGGACTAATTCAGAGCGGCACGCCGCTCTGTCAACAATACTGAATCAACATATTCACTTTTTGGAAAGTTTAAAGGGGCCACTCTCGGAAATAAGGCCAATGAGTCTAAATGGGATGAGATCGTAATGGAAATAAATTCGTAAGTCATAAGTGTCATATGATTCATAGTGTTTATTTTCACTTTGTTTCTAAGTTAAACTTTCCATAGTATAAATACGTTTACTATATAAAACTATTATGTGGTACCATTGGTTAATATTTTCTGATGCTTCTGAAATCGTTTATGTTCACTGTAACTTTCAAGATTCAAGAGCAGTATCCCGGGACGATATATAAATTTGTGTCTATTTTCACTACACGCTATTTTGTGACAACTAAAGTTCATGCCTGACATTATAGTGTTAAATGGTCTACATTTGTATACTGTGTTTCAGTACATGTTGCATTTTTAGTATATGATGTTGTACTCCTACTTCAGCTGTGGTGGTACACGCAGAACTGTGGAAGATGTCCGGAAGATGCACCAGAACTCGAAGCAACGGGGTAAATCAAAAATTTAACAGAACTATGTAGCTTTAGGTCATTTACTATGATAAAAGGAACTTAGTTCTTGAAAACAGTAATAAGTTAAAAAAAAACTATATCAGGTCTATTTGTTTTCCATGATGATTGATGTCTGTTCTTAATTGTAAAACTTCCCAATTTTAAAGGTGCAATCGGTGAAGGAATAAATATCCGGTTATGCAGAAATTAGCTTGTTCTATATACTGTTGGTCCTGCATGTGTAGCCATATAAATTGGCATCTATGTGGGACATGTGATCCCATAGTCTCAACCCAAACATCTTTAATTGAAAATGGGTTTGTGGGTCTCCTTTTAGAAATAGTTTGTTGATTGTAGTTTCTTTGTGGGGCTTGGATTCCCACTTTATCATTGCAAGGTGAAATTGATAGTTGATTTGCTTTGAATTGTGTATAATTTGCCGGTAATATTTAAATTGAATTGATTGAATATGTTCATACTTTTTCAGCAAAGGAGAAATTCTTTCGCAGCCAGAAGACCGGGGATGGACCTGGAGAGCAATTTTCAGCATGCGATAATTTGCTTCTAGATAAACTAAAGGACTATAGTAGTAGGTAGTAGGTTTATTCGGTAAAAAGACATGAACCTTACATGGCACGTCATAATGCAGACAAATTATAACATATCATTATCAATGCATAGACAATAGAAACCATGAAATGCACACACAATACCAAGGATGACACAAAAAAGAGAAAAATGATTTTCACTTATTTCCATTGTGGTCCTTGAAAAATTGGTGGCAGTAACCATGGAATAGTCATGTAGTTTAGCAAAATTGTTAAGTACAAGGATAATAAATCTAGACAAGTTATAATCTTATATCACAGATAATTAATTGCATAAATTATATCGCAGAACTCATTAACATTATTACTCTGCATTCATAGCCTATTACACTGCATTCATGGCCTATGTATTGTAACAGAAGACTTGAGATCATAATGTATGGAATAAAAAAATGCCATTCAAAATGGCAATACTGTAAAGCAATATTAATATCACAATGAGATATGATAAGATATAAGGAAATACGTGTGAATAAGAACCCTACATGCTAATAAAAATGAAATTATTATGATAGCTAAAAATAAAAATTTATTCTATTAATATCACAATGAGATATGATAAGATATAAAGAAATACGTATGAATAAGAACCCTACATGCTAATAAAAATGAAATTATTATGATAGCTAAATATAAAAATTTAAAATGATCTTTAAGACTGCAATAGGTACTGTTTGATGGCATACTTGAAATGGTTAGGTTTTGAAATATTCCTTATATTTTGAGGAAGACTATTCCACAAATTTATGCCATTATTTGTGAATGTCTTTGCCCCAAAACTGCCAACCTTAGGCTTGGAGAAACGACCAGTGTTAACAAAGGTAAAACTATCCGCAAAATGATCAGACACTGGCTGAGCTACCTTATTAGACCTTGTACAGCAACCGTGCACATCACTTAGCGGTTTAAAATGTTCACCAAGATACTCAGGGGCAAGGCCATTCTTTATCTTATGGACATGACAAAGCATAATTTGCTCTACCCTTTTTGACACGGGTAGCCAACCTAAACTTAGAAATTGCTCTTGACCAACATTAGACATGTTATCCATCTTTAAAACAAACCTAATCATCTTATTTTGGGTAGTCTGGAGTTTATTTTTAAGTGACTGGGTAAGACCTGGATACCAAAAGGAACAAGCATAGTCATAGTGGCACTGTATAAGGGACATAACCAAGAGTTTTCTAAAGTGCATATTTAAGAATTTACTTTTTCTGTATAAGAACTTCAACCTGGAGTTTGCCTTACTAATAACTGACTTGGCTATGGACTCACCAGCCATACTCTGATCTATTTTAGCACCAAGGTACTTGACAAAACTTGATGGAGTAATTGGCACCCCATTACAAGACACATTAAGCTGGGGATTAGACTTAAGTTTGGGCTTTGAACCAAACAATACTGATTATGTCTTGCCAAGGTGTAGGGACAGTTTGTTGTCCACTAGCCACTCACTAATGAGTTCCAGGTCACTTGAAAGAATGGATTGAATTTCTGATATGCTTTTACCAGCTACTAAGATGCCCGTATCATCAGCATAGAGTAATATTTTATTGTTAACCACAGCGGCCATATCATTAACATAAATTAGAAATAGAAGAGGGCCAAGGATGGAACCCTGAGGGACACCACATGTGACAGTGGCCTCGGAGGACAATGTGCCAGATACGTCGACAATCTGATGGCGATCTGAGAGATAGGATTGAAACCATCTAACAGCGTCAGCATGGAGACCTATAGCCTCATCAGTAAAATACCATGATTGACCGTATCGTAGGCCTTCTGAAGGTCAAGTAGAACCATTCCAACCATTTTACCTTCATCCATCTTAAAACGAATGTAATCAGATAAATGGGTAAGACATGTGTCTGTGGAGAAGCCACGCCTAAAACCGGATTGGTAGCTGTAGAGAAGTTGTTTATCATTTAAATAACCTTCTACCTGATCATATATGACCCTTTCAAATATCTTTGAAACAATACTTAAAACTGAAACAGGCCTGTAGTTCCCAACCTCAGTCTTGTCAATTTTCTTATAAAGGGGAATAACCCTGGCAGACTTGAGGTCATCAGGTACAGACCCCTGGATAATGGACAAGTTCACAACATGAGTGAGGGGACAAGATATGATAGAAGCACTATCCCTAACAAACCTAGCAGGAATGCCATCTAAACTTGTAGCCTTATTTGCACTCAGTTTATCTAAATGTTTTAAAACTTTATTTTCAGACACAATAGCAAATGAGAAGCTATTATGATTAACACCTTTATCAATATAATATTTGCTAACAAAACTTTTACCATACTTATTCAAGCTTATTGGAAGTTTTTCAACAAGTTTAGAAGCAACTGTAGTATAAAATAAGTTAAACTTTTCAGCAACTGTAAGCTTATTAAAAGAAATCTGTCCATCAATTCTAAGACCTATGCTACTTGATGAAGAGTTACATTTCTTAGAAGGAAGACCTAATTGTTTAAGTGTGCTCCAGAGAGATTTAGACTGGTTTTTGTACTGTTCAAGTTTTTCTGAAAAATAGCATTTCTTGGCCTTATGAATGAGAAACTGAGTTTTATTACGCAATTCCTTAAAAACATTAAAATTATCTTCAGTTCTATTTTTCTTAAAAACATAAAAAGCTTTGTCTCTAGCTTCAATACTATGTAAAATGTCAGGGGATATCCAAGGTTGTGTGCGTTGCTTACATCTAACTTCCTTAAAAGGTGCAATACCATCAAGAACAGATATAAAAATAGATTTAAAATTTGTCCAGGCTTCTGACACATTGTCACTGAGTAGAACACTACTCTAGTCTGTAGATAAAAGACATTGTTCAAAATTTTCCTTACTGTAGTTTTTTAAGGATCTGATATGTACATTGTTATGTTTACCAATAGACATAGTAGTTTTCTTGCGTGTGCAATAAACAACAGAATGGTCACTAATAGATGAGTCAATGACACCACTATGTGTAATTCTATCAACATCTGATACCAAGACTAAGTCTATGCATGTAGAGGAAGTTTTACAGATTCTTGTAGGATCTTGTATAAGCTGTTTTAAATGAAACATATTTGTGAATGATGATAATTGATCAACAAGAGTACATCTATTAAGTATATTAACATTAAAGTAAAAAGGACACAAATGTTCTGGCTGGCATTGCTGGCGGGGTTGAAAGTGGGTCCTACTCATTCATCATTGAGAACGGTATATTACTGTTTTTGTATAAATTAAAAGTTTGACTTATAGGATTATTTACTTTGGCACTGCCATAATTAATTTTACATTTACATGACTAATTACAATATTGCGAAATAAGTGATGTATCCAAACCAATGTTCATGTGATCTTTATCTTGCAAATTGGAAAAAAAATCAGTTAAATATTTGCTTTTCTATTAAAAGCTGCACTCTCATAGTTAAACCATTTTTACAACTTTTTATTTTTTTGTCTTTAAAGGAGCAATTGTTTTTCTGCAAACCAATAATATAAGATTGCTGACAAAAAATCAGATTGTAGATTATCATATTTCCATTCGAAAATTAATGTTTTAAGGCTTAATAGTTCTTAACGGTTTAAGAAAAATGCATAAAACAACAAATTTTGAACTTTAATATCAAAATCTGCAATCTAAGTTTTTGTCACCAGTCCTTTAAAACTGGTTTCCATGTATTTTCGCTAAAATTCACTAGTTCCAAGACAAAAGATAAAAAAGTTTTCAAAATATTCAATCTGTGAGAGTGCAGCTTTAATATCTTGTTAATAATTGACAATTTTTCAGCAATTTGGTATTTTACTAGTGAAATATTGTTCTGGAAATTGACACATATTCACTTTGGTTTTCTGTCCATTGTTTTGAACACAATATTTCACTCATGCATGATACTTATTGTGATTTCTTGTGTCTACTTTGTTGTAGATCATGACAGCTCTCAACCTTGAACTGCTGCATGTGGCAGGATCAATGAAAACATTACATGTAAGTGTTATTCAATTTAAACATATATAACTTCAGGTTGGCAAAAGTTGAAATGATAAAAGGAAAGTTCATGTTCCGGTTTTACCCGTACAAGCAAAATATAGAGGAGGTGTGGTCCAATGTTGTTTCATTATTTTGCTTGAATACATATTTCTTATATATCCGTATTATCCATAACTTTTGAAGTGTTTTTTAGCTGTGGAATGTACACAGACAGCAAGTACCTGTGCAAGTGTCAGTGCTTTGATGTCTTCGTCAACAGGTATGTGATGATATTGTTAAGGATTGGTTTCGGCACGACAATGTCAGGAAGCATTGATGGAAAGTAATGGAAATTGGTATGTTAGTAACTAATAAGTGAAAACTAGCTTGGTATTGCTTTTGATTGTGTTTGGTTTAAGTTCAAGACCACTGTAACTATAAAATATAGAAAAGCGTCTGCCAAATTACTTTAGGCTTCTACAATTACCTAACTAATACATAAAGTTAATAGGCTATAATTGCTTATATTAAATACCCTATTTTTTTTCGGAATTAGTTCAGTGTTTAAACATGCATAATCTAATAATCTGATATTTAAAATTTTATCTAAGCAATATATGATAATTACTGGTATTGAGAATAGGATAACAATATGAAAACAAATAAATGTTCATGCCTATTCCTCAGTTTATTGCGTTTATTATGATGTTTATTTATTTTTCAGATGAAGTTCCATGGGTATTTGCAGAGAAAAATGCAGAGGAAATGTATGTTATTTTGTTCAAAGTTTGTATTTAATTATAGGAAGAAATACCATAGTGTAGTAAATTGCATGAGTTTCATTCACTTCATAACGTGCTGAAACTATATAACTGACTCTATCTATCCTTTTCAATGGTTCTATTCATTTATAATGTTTATCAGGCTTTTGCAGGTCATTACTTTGGATCTTTTAAAGCTCAAAAACGATCAAGTGGGTTGGACGAACTGTATGAGTTGGAAAAGAAGAAAGCAAGAGTAGAATTACAGTTGGCCGAGAACCGAGTAGCCCATGAGAACGAGTTATTTGAACCGAAAAAAGCAATACTTAAAAAAACCTTGAACAAGTGTTTAGCAATTGTTCTATCATACCATTCAATGAATTGTAAACCCTGTATTTATTAAATTTTCTGTACATCAATTGTTAGTTATTGAAACTGTTAGAGCTACGTTATAGTCATATGAAATGAATTAAAATCTTAAGTTTTAAGAATGGATGGAGTGGACTGACTGAGCGCTTCTTAATCATTAAGATTTGTATTCTAGTCATATTACTGACTAAGAATATAACCTCGTTATTTGACACATTTTAAACGTAATATGACGCAGGAATTGTGTAATGGATGAGTCAGTGGCAGTGGTGATTTACAGATTTAATAGTATCAATGATTATTTTCAAGTTTCAGAGATGACTACCTTATCATGCCTATCGAAATATGTGTATGGCTACCGTTATCATTTGGACTGTGATGGCACAATATCAACCATTTGCGATTAAGTAACTTTTTGTGTATTGAAGCTATTGAGAACAAGATATGCATTTCCTCGAACAGGATAGTACACCACATCTCCCTCTGTTGTACTGAACATGTGTTGTCAAGCAATTAAGTTATATAAACCATATGTGGAGTAGTTATACACATCAAAACTGAATGTCAGAATTGATATTTCTTTTTTGTATGCCAGGGAATTATTAAGTTGTAGATGTAGTGTTTTCATGTCGATTCATTTGTACAGATAGTGTAGTCTTGACTGCTCCATTGAAATTATTCTGAAATAGTGTTTAATGCTGCAAAGGATATTTGTTCAGATAAGCAATTAGTTACTTGAAATTTTGTTAAGAAATGTTACCATAGAGACCAATAACTGTTTTGCCATAACTTAAATTGTGATTGTTAAACTAAACGCTGTTTATATTTTAATATCATATAATGAAAGAGAAAACATCCACAGTAGTGCTAAGCATTTTCATAGTTGAATTCTAACAGTAGTGTGAGATACTGTGGAAATCAATGACATTGAAGTACATCCATAAGCTATTATTGTTTATTATAAGTACCTCGAAACTGATATTTTAATGGTTATGGGCTCATAATATTCATGTATATTATGCACTTATGTCATGTACATTTTGAGAAACTTGATGAAATTGATGTTTGTGACAATTGTTAACTATATTTCCATATGAATTAGTGCACGTCCAATAGCCATACTGAACTGTCTTTGTCAAGTATAAGCATATACACCAGTAAACAAAACACTCCAAAAAATACCGATTCTGATTCGTATAAGTTTGATGTAAAAATGTGATATGCTTATATTTGTCCAAAATAATTGAGTTAAGCGTAGTTATACTATTGTATCATCGATGTTTTAATAGTGGTTTTTCTCCTGCTCTTGTAATAAACTTGTAAATAATGTTGTTAGGCTGTATTTTTCGTCTTTAAAGTTTGAAAAATTAATAAAAACGCAAGTACAGTTCGAAATAAAACTGGTTCATTGCATATTTACCACTTACTATCGTATTACTAATACAGCCAGCTTGAAGTTATAATCAGTTAATGCAGATATACTGCTCTTCTACTGATTCAGTGCACTTTGCGAATAATAATGTCGTGCTGACAAAGTCCCTAAAGGCATTTCCTGCAACATCAACCGGTTGGTTCGGTGCATCTGGTTGATCGTCGGACTCGACCACAAAGCGTCCAAATGAGTCACCCATCTTAATCCCGATGTTCTGCAGGATGGCACACGCCATTGTCGTCCTGCAAGCCTTCATCTCGGATATCCTTATCCCTTAAGACGTAACAGCAAACCTCCTCTTTAGAACACCAAACGTTTGCTCGAGGATGACTCTAGTTTTTAACAGTGATCTGTTGAATCTGAAATCATTCAGAATTTGGTTAGTAAGGATTTATTTTTAACATAACAATAATACTATCTTTGACTAGAAAGTTCCATAATTATGTCATGTCGGAATTATATCATTAAAACTAACACGACGGAACATGTGCGGCAATACCTCTCCTGTGTCTGAGTCTGGGGGTTCAGGTATGGCGTCATCAAGCATTTCTCACATGCATAGCCACTATCTCCTAGCAACACTCCATCCATTCCTGCAACGGTCAGTTCCCTTTCAAAGAGTGTGTAGTGCAGTACATTGATTGTTATGCAAAATACGTACGGACCGGTGCTTTGCTTGAAGTACAATGGGCATGCTGTACGTCATTTATAATTGAAACAATAAAACGATTTTCATATATAAATTGGCATAAATACCATTCTCCAACTCTGCACATAATCTGTTTTCCCTAAATATACGGCTGTCGTGTACGCTCCCGGGCCACTTGGCTACGACATCCATGATGAGGAAACGAGCATCGCATTACATTTGTCACATGAAAAAAATATGAAAATTAGAAAGTTACTTTTAACATCAACACCACCAACATACCAATTCGGACAACCTATATTGTCATGGGGATAATAACATTTTAATTTGATGATTCATTTATTGAATTATGTTTTTTTTATCATATGGTGATGAAAATTTATTAAACCTGAATGTTCACTGAATGAAACCCTTTTCTGTTTACGAAATCTGCTTCGTTATGTGTTGGGGCTCTGATGCGGACATGTGTGCAGTCTATGCACCCCAGTACGTTCGGGAATCCAGAAAAGTGAGATAGCACCAAATGCAATTAACAGTAAACAAGTAGTGCATACGTGTGGTTTTAAATGAACAATAAAGCAATGTAATGATTCCTTAAGTTATTAAAGGAAAGGGGCGTAACTGTCGAAACTAGCATGCAGCATTAAGAGAGTTGAACTTAACCTTCACTAGGTAACGGCATTTCCGGAAATTTACATTAATTACATTAGCAACCAATCAAAACGGTAATAAATATGAAAGTTTAATACCCGCGATGCTGTAAAATTCCTTCTTCTTTATTCTTCTCTCTGCATCATCAACAGGCATGCTTATAAACCTGTTGATGTGCCTGCATAGTGCGTTGGTAACCCTGTCTATGGCACGCCCCACAGATGGACGGGACATTCCATGAATCTCGGAAAAAAATAACAAATGGTGAGCTCCCGTGGCGAAAAATTGAAGGGTAACAAGCACAGAGAGCAGAGGTGGTAGTGGCAAGCTTCGTCTAGCATCATCTAGTTCATTAAAAACAACGCCCACTATCATGACTATTGTTTCAGGATAAAAAAGGTATCTCTCCCGAACTTCCACTTTTGACACACTCTCGAACGGGTTGGCCCTGTCTTTAAACACTCTTGGAATCCGCTGTTGTCCATACATAGCGATTCTCTGCAAACGCTGGAATCTATTTTGATTGTTGTCGGCTATTTTTGAGTTTGAGACAAAAAATGAGAGTGCTACAAGGCTGTCTCAAATGTTAAGCTTGATTTCTTGAGTTTGAGATTGAGATTGAGATTGAGTTATTTTGTGAACACTGAAATGAGTTTCGACTTAAAATGAGTCCTGTTTTGAGTTCATTTTTTGAGATTGACTCAGAATTTTGTCTTAAGTTCTTTCGTGATACTGGGACCTGGATTAGACTTAATAACTATGTACTGAGGGAAGTAGCAACTAACATTTCTTACCCACTTTGTGACCCTTTTAATACCTCACTTCTCGGTAAAGTTCCATGTAAGTGGAATCTGGCTCATGTCCGTGCGTGCTATTTATAAAAAAGTCTGACCCTCACGATGTTGGATTTGACGACAATATATGCCAAAACTCGGTCAAAAACGACATAACTCGGCAAATATCAACCAAACCGGGCCAATATGAGTATAAGTATTTGCCTGTCACTTAAATGTTAGTCATTAGAATGTTTTTTAACCAAATGTCATACCAAACGTAATAATTAATTAATAAAGTACTTACTAATTAGTTGATTTCATATTGGCTGAGTTATTTTACCATAATATAATGTCCGTTTTTACAGCTGCTTCAGCGACGCCTAGAAGTATTAATCATTTGATAAATGATATAACGCTTGTGAATAACTTCCTGTATAATGGATGCTTCGATAATATATATCACTTACATTGTCAAGAAGTAATTGATGTACAAGAAATCGCAGGTATTCCTTTCAAATATCTGAACATAACAATATTTGGGTAATGTTTAGATAATTATATAAATTCTTATTTCTTTTCAGGGTGGCCAAAACGTAAATCAACTTAATATCTGATATCTGGTAATAACTTAACATCCCTCATTTTGTATTTTGTAAATGAATTGTTTCTATTTTAAAAAAATGATTTCATGCTAGTAAACACCACATACAGATCACATACGCAGCAGAATAACATGACCAAAACATGATGGGATAACCGCCTAGAAAAAATCAGTGAAGCACGAGATCACTGGAGCACGTGTCTACTGGAGGCTGAAACTAGTTTGTATTGGTATAACATCACACTTTCCCCAACATTTATGGTTACAAAATTAGAAATATCAGCGTCATCACATATGCTGTACATTCATTACCGTACCTGTGGATATACGGAGATATCATTATTTTGACAAATAATTGTGCATCTTTTAACGTGTTTTTAAAGAAAAGCATATTTTATCCATAGCGTGTTTTGGCAAAAATATATTTATATATGAGGAACCCGTTCACTCGCATGCTCGGGATGGAAGTACGTACCCCGTACAGGCAACGTGTACGAAATGGATATACGGACCCCTTACATGCAACATGTACGGGATTGATATACGGACCCGTACATGCAACGTGTACGGGATGGATTTACGGACACCGTTAATGCAACGTGTACCGGATGACTATACGGACCCAGTTCACATTACGTGTTTGTACGAGATGTTTTACCGAACCCGCTCACGCAACGTGTACGGTATGGTAAATGGACCCCGTACACGTTGCTCGTACGGGATGAAATACGGACCCCGCACACGCAACATGTACGAGATAAAATACGGACCCCGCACACGCAACATGTACGGGATGGAAGTACGGACCCCGTACATGCAACGTGTACGGAATGAAAGTATTGAAGCCGTACATGCAAGGTGTTCGGTATGGATATGCGTACCCAGTAGACGCAACGTGCGCAGGATGGGAGAACGGACCCCGTCTAGGCAAGCTTTACGGGATTGAAGTAGGGGCCCCATTTATGCAACGTGTACGGGATGGAAGAACAGACCTCGTACACGCAATTTGTACAGATGTATGTACGGACCGTTCACGGGAAATTGTAACGGGTTGGTTTTTGACCGTTTTTGTTACGGACGCTTTGACTGTTGTTCACATGTACATCCGGGAAACTTGAAACGTAGAATCGCCATTTTATTTGATGAAAACTTTACATTTTATGTTTTAAATCTTCTCCAGGGCTTTGTCAATGGTCAGCATTGGTTTAGTTTATTTCTTTGTGATATTGTCCATATGTCAAAGTCCTGTCGGGTTGACAAACATACCAATTATTTACCAATTGTGAACAGCACACAACTCTACAATATATATATGTATAGTATTTATGCACTGTGCTGTTTGTAGAGTTATGTGCTGTTCTATGTATCTTGTTTGTGAATTTGTGTTCTATGTATTTGGCGTTGCCCATTGCCACTAAACCGGGTTTATGTTTAAACTTTTTGCTACTGAGCATGTTTCTGTAGCTTTTTGCATATATATTGG
Source organism: Mya arenaria (assembly GCF_026914265.1). Taxonomy (NCBI): domain Eukaryota; kingdom Metazoa; phylum Mollusca; class Bivalvia; order Myida; family Myidae; genus Mya; species Mya arenaria. The sequence goes on from NC_069129.1 coordinate 74,672,448, forward strand.
AATTCTTTGTATTTATTGTATTTTTCTGTCTTTGGAATCTTGCGTTTGCACCGATGGTCAAAGTGACAATTATTGCATGATCATCTCCTTGATCACCAAAACATCCCTTTTACCCATTTAACCTGTGCATGTATATGCAGTAACCACCTTATTGATAAAGCACACAGATGTTCGTGGAGTGAGACGGCAGAGTGAAAGCAGTTGATTGTATTAATCGGTAAGACTAATGTATGTTGTTGTTGTTGTTGTTGTTGTTGTTGTTGTTGTTGAAATACATTGTGGAGTATATTGTACAATGCTAAGCGTTATACCATTGAAAGCCATGGATGCCAGTAATTGAATATATGATTAAATGGGTATATAAATATGTTTTTTATGTTTCAGAAAGGTTTGTGTTAGAATTGATATGTATTGTAATAGTATGTTATTTGGTTTGTTAATTGCAGGTTTCAGAACTTCTGTTTATGCAGTCCTGCCGCATTCTATACTTTAACAGACAATACAGAGTGTGAAGTGAAACGAGACTTTTATTATATACGTACCATAGCTAAGAAACACACCTGGACATATTTAGAAGTTGTTTAGATCTTGTACCCTTTCCCTACAAACTACATCTATAATAGCATGAGTTAGCCTGGGTATAAAATAACAATTACAGTTTTCCGGTATAAATAAAACGCACTTGAAAACGTTCTCGCGAATAAGTATTAATGATGTGTCTTATAAACTTAATTGGATTAAAATTGTTAGATAGTTAGGACACTTAGTGAGTCTGTTATACTACGTTGAAAATATTATGTAATTCGTTCATAACTGAACAAGATACACGCATTAGTATAATTTTCTTTGTCTCATTTTTGAACTTCATGACGCCGTCATGCATTAATTATGTACTCGTATATAGTAAACGGACTGAAATTGCTCACTAAAAGCGACCAAAATTTCGTCCCGCTTCAGTGAGCGTCGGACCTTATGTGAAATAACGGAACATTTCGCTACCCACCACTTACTTCCAATTTACGGTAACCAAGAGCCTTTGAATAAAACAATATAACACGGCCTACGGACATCGATAAGAGGGACCCCAAATCACTTATTAATGCTTATAGACTGCGTCTAATGCGGGAAAAGCTGGACACCGAACACCTTAACAGTTCGTTTTGCGGCAGTGATGCTTGTATCACTGATGACGATAGCTGCTCTCAGACGTTCCTTCCCCAGCGATTCTTTCAAGATATTGACTTTAAACCTCTGGGCTAGCTAATGATAATTATAAACAGCAGTTACTAAACCTGTTCAATCGTGAGTACAGCCGCGTGGACAGCTATGGGCAAAGGCTTGCGCATAGGTCGCGCGAACTTCCCGGTTGTCCAAGTTCCCGGCTAGTGAATCGGTAAAAAACTCATCTAAGACTACGCGTGGATGCAAATGCGTGACTGACTGTTATACGCTTAATGCCTTTGTATCTGGTGAAATTTCAAAAGAAATAAATGACATATTTTTTAACACAGGTACATATAAAACAAATATTCTAGACAACGATTCCTCAAACGACGAAATTCTGAAACCCGGTTGGACTCGCAATTATCTCTTACCTTAGCACGGAAGTGTTAAAGATCTCAAAGAAGCAATCAATTCCTTACATCTATCCGATCCGACGTTACAGACATTGCAAACAATTATAAAGTAATGAATCGAACGCTTAGGAGCATAATGGATAGACTCCCAGAAATCACAGTTAATTCCCACCTAAGCAAACTTCAAAAAGAGGTAAAAGGTCTCGGTTTATCTATTGCCACGGTAAACAAGCGACTTGTCCAGGTAAGCCAAATTCCGACCGCACAGCCAGCTAGGTGATACTCTGAAATCGTGAAAGACCATAACAAAAACAGTAACCATTCAAATGATCGTACGACAAGTGACCCTACACCCATGACTACAAAGATAGTGACTGACGTCGACGCGCCGAAGCGGGAAATGCATCAGGGGAAGTGGCAACATTACACTTTTCTTGATTCTGCATGTGTAACAAAAGTACAGTTATCGAAAGATGATGTTACGGCGATATCGCTAAAACTGAACTAAATATTGTTGCGATTTAAAACGCTATAAACAATGCTGTCGATGCACTTATCCTTAAAATCATCGAAGGTATAAATTTGGGTTTATAGACGAGTTTGACTCGTTATAGGCTTTAAATGCTCAACTAAAAGATCGCATCAGTGTATTCGAGAAATCTGAAGACCGCCTAGAACACCTCGAACAATTCATAAGACGTAATAGCCTAAGAATATTTGGTGTTAGCGAACGGGAAGGTGAAAAAACGGACGAAATCATTTTTAAACGTGTGTTTGACTTGGGTAGTACGGTATCGCGAGATGAAGTCGATCGTTTCCATCGTGTAGGTCGTCCGAGGCGTAATGATCCGTCCAAGCCATGTGATATGTGTAAAATTTGCGTCGTTCAGTGCGAGGGAGAAACTGTACACAGTAAGATCACGGGCCAATTATTACCCTTATCTCAAGAAGGTGAATGAAGACCTTTGCAACACATATGCAAATAGCTCCGCAAGGCGCAGAGTGACGTTTTCTACATGGTCCGATCATTATTGCAATAGGGTTATTTAAACAGTGCCTGGACCTCTGATGGAGTCATATATATTGACATACGCCTGCACAGGGCTACAATATTTATGCGAAAAGCTACAGAAACGAGCTCAATAGCAAAATCTTTTAACATAAACCCGGTTTAATGGCACTGGGTAAGCGCCAAAGACATAAAACATAAAATCACAAACAAGAAACATTGAAGAACAGCACAAAACTCCACCAGCAGCACAGTGCATACATACTATTTTTTTTAAAAACTAAGTATGTTTATCATGGATTGTTAGGTACTGCCTTGGAACGGTCAGTAAAATGTAAATTTACTGGGGGTTTAAACCAGTTTAAGTGCACAAACCTCACTCTTATCCCAACAATCCTAAATAAAGATAAAACGAAAAAGGTAAATCTTATCAAAGTATGCATTAACTTGAGGAAACTTAACAACAAAACAAATAATAATGAACTTATATGTAAACCCCAAGTACTTCTATGATTAGAGATCCCAACTCTATCTGCAGACGAAGGAATTCAGAGCACCTAATACAAAAACTTTTCAAAGATACGATGCAGTCATTGTTTGAAACTATAAACATTACAAAGTCACGCGAACTTGACAACGTCCAGTCGGTAACAGTACCACGAACATCGCCGATCATACGCATGTGTGCTTAATAGCATTGTCCAGTAAATTTTCGTGGTAAGCTCTCTTTGTTGATCAGTGTAGATTACTCTCACCTACAATGATATTGGTATTTTACACCTGTCAATCCATTACCTAGGAATACAAACTTTTTATCCATATCCTTTATATTTACCATACCTGTGTTTATTCACCGTTTACTGTATTTAACATCATACTTAATCCCCCCATTGATTGTACTATATTAAATTGATAATCACAGGTAATTACTTTTTGTAATTGTTTGACTACGGCTACCTAGATTATAAGGTTTCTTAAAAGATTTTTCTTCTTTAATTTGAATTAAGAATCATTTGTTCTGATATTCAACAGGTTTATTGTGTGTTTTTTTGCGGGATTAAACTCTCTTGTACCTGTATTATTGGTCCGAAAAATAATTGTTCTGATAAATGATAAGTCGGTTTGCATAATGATCAATTTAGCAAAGGTTAAGCCTATTAAATGGTAATTATGTACATTTAATGCGTGTGTAAATGTTACCACTTTCTGGAGTTTAAAGTTTACACTAGTAGTACTTACTATTTATTACGACAGCTGATAGTATTAATATTCGTTTAAAGGTGTGTTTGTACTCACTGCATACATTTGAAAATAATGATGCGTTAATGGCTAAATCAATGTTTATTAATTGTATCCATTGCTTGTATAATAATTACCAGTCTTAAAAGTTAACAAAAATATATTATTACTGTTTGATATTTATAACCTAGTCGGATAAGATTAGTAAATAAAAATTATGATTTTCTGCAGGATCAGAGTTTGTTAGAGGTTTAGAAATGTGATACGTCTGGAATAAAATAGAAATATATTAAGATTCGATAGTGACTTATAAACTAAAGGAATACAAATACCTTGTTTCATTATGGAAATTTAATTATCTTTGTAATATCTTCCCTAATCATTGAAGTACTTGGGGTCCACCTACTTGTCTATTATTAATTGTTTTATTATCAAGTTTCATGAAGTTAATGCATACTTTGATAAATTTGCCTTTTAGGGTTTTAACTTTATTCTGGATTGTTGGGATAAGAGTTGTGCCCGCAAACTGGTTTAAAGCCCCAGCAAATTTACATTTTACTGACCGTCCAAGGCGATAGCTACCAATCCTTGATAAACACACCTAGTTTTTTTGTATAGTATATTAGTATATATGCATTGCTTTCGTTGTTGGGTTTTGTGCTGTTGTTCCATGTTTCTTGTTTGTGATTTTTGTTTATGTGTTAAAACAATTGACACGAGATGTTCAGGAGTATGAAAAATCTAAACTAAACGATCAAGAAGAACGTGTGCGATCGAACCCATTACATGAAGAAATACAAAGTATGTTTAAATCGCAACTAAGCTTACAAGACGATTTCTTTGAAACCCTTAATGACAGGAAAGAGAATCGAACATCTTCAGTAAAGCTCCCAAAGCTCTAAATCATTTCTTTCTATGGAAATAGGCTGAGATGATATAAATTTGGTATTCGTTTGACTGTGCAATTCATATGATTAACTGTTTTCGTAGAAAATTGACAGGATAAGCAAGATGTTCAATCGATGGACTCACACTGTCTAATGAGAATTAGATGTAGCGATACAAAATGTTCATAAACATGTGGTCTTGGGTTCAAACCAAATCCTAGAATACGCGATATTACTCACCAAACTGATAAAAACATACCCAGTGTTACCTTCCAAAATATTAATATCGACTCCAACCAAATCAAAACCAAACAAGAATGTTTACATTAATATCTTGTTTATACTTTTAAGGAACAGGGGTGCGTTTCAGATATATTTTACGTTCTGCCATTATCGTCAATTTACGATCATAATTACGACCAATTTAACGTTAATCATAAAGGCGTTTCAGAAACGTCTCGTTAACTCTCCGGTCGTACGTAAAATATAACGATAAAGTACAGCGTAAAAGCGAGTGAAACAGTCTGAAGTGAAATGACATCACGTCATATTATATTAACCTGTTGAGCGCGCCTGTCTTTTTTAATAATAATAATAATAATAATAATAATAATAATAATAATAATAATAATAATAATAATAATAATAAAACAACTAATAATAGAATCAATCAATACAACGATACAAACTGATTGACTATCTCTCTCTACGTTGTGGTGCTTGTAGGTTATTCGAGACGCTTATGTACTAATGATACGACACCAAAATGGGTGCTTGCTAGTGGCTTCTATCACACAATGATGATTATGATTCTGTTTCTGCCGGAAAACCAGCCACTCCCTAGAAATGTTTGTGTAATTTTGACGACTACTACATATTACGATTGGTTTCAGGCTGCTTATTTTTAAGTTATTATACTTTTAATTTGATAAGTGAAAATATTAAAGTACGGGTATTATGAATGCTCAGTGAAGTAAATGGAAACGTGCAGCATGGTCGTGATGATGCGATGACGACGACAATAGTAATGCTGCGACGACGACGATGACGAATATTATAATTATAATAATGATAATGCTACGACGACAATGACACTATTTGTGATGGGACGAGACCGGATGATGATGGGCAGATATTTCGTAACGAAGTCGCAAAAATTATCAATCCAATGAATTATGTTATATTACAGAAATATATATGACAGATTTTAAAATAAAACTCAAATGTGAATTTGAAAAATATCTTATGTATATAAGATGTCTGTGAATGAAACATTCACATCATGTTTGATTACATGAAAATAGATAACGTTTATCCCTGGCTCCTATAACTGTTATGATGAATGATTTTTTTTTTGGTCCAAAATCACTCTCCTCAACTTGTGACACATCCTGTCCATTGTTTCCGTTTTAACCCATGTGTTATTTGGCCATTAGGCACATAACTTTTGACATTTGGTATGTAGTTAATTCCATAACACATCACAGTCTGTTTAAACTATAAATGCTGCTCATGTACAGGGTTCCGTTATCAACCACACACCTAGAGCAACTGTGTACATGTATGTTAAATTACATTAACGGTCATCAACTTCTTTCAGTATGTCTTTATTCCGCATTGTCATCGTTTTGATGGTGTCTGGGTTTTCTTTTTCTGTCATGTTAAACAGGAACGACAATTATCATATTGTGTTTACTTAAAGGATATGGTTCGCACAAGTTTCACCGATGTAAGAGTAACGCATGGAATGAACTGCGACTGAGTGAACAACAACTCAAACTAATTATTTTTTAAATGATGTACACACTGATTTACAATTATATAATACATGGTAGCCAAAACGGAAACAGGTTAAGTTTGGTCATGTATTCACTGATTTTTTTCAAACTTCATTTAGAAGATCTGTTTTTTCTTTGAATTGAGATCCTCGTTGATGTTTTGTATAGAAAATGAATATTTCCACACTAAACGACTTTCACAGTCTACGATCTGTCAGACGAATGTTTCGTAAACTTCAGCATCATTTGTTTCATACGGTTTGTGTGAGACGAATTTTCTTATGTGTGTCGTGTTCTACTGTTTTTCATATTATGTAGCTTTGTCATAGCAGTTGCCGGTTTGTAAATATACACCATGTTGTTCTCGAAAAAGAACTTGGCAAAAATGACAATACAGTCATAGGAAATCTGACGTCTTACCGTCTGACGTCAGGTACATTTGTTCGTGCTACATTACAAGATGAATTAAAGGAACCATGGCAAGAACAGGGTAAAGTATACATAAAATCAATCGTGTTATTATTGGTAACATCGACAACCGCCCTATGCTTTAAACCTTTAACTAACAAAACTCTACTCTCTTGTGCGCTGGGTTGCATGGAAGTAGGTGTATGTTTAATTGATGTGTTTTATGTTTGCAACAAAAGATGGCGACCAATATGGTAAAATGCCTTTTGTGCGTTTAGATCCAAGGAAAATGAAGCATGAATGTTATTTGACGACCAAGGTATTTTATGCAACAGCAATCAAATCATATTGTATTATATCCTGCCTCCATCGTGAAAATGGACCATTTTTTAATATTATCTAAGTCGCTGCTTTTATGGACTTAGTATAACGGAAATGATAGTTCAATTTTACTTAATGACTAAGTGAACCATCCTAGGAGTGAAAGGGACACGGTTTTATGTAAGCTATTGCAACTTGAAAATATTTCACCTCATTTAAAGTAATAAGCAGTTTTGATATTGATGACAATTTATTTAATATAAACACAAAACCTACAATAACATTGTTATCATTATATATTATGCATTATACTGAATATCAAAATGTGAGTTGTCCTACTTATTTTAACTGTAATAAAGCTACTATGCATTTTGAGACAAAGTACACAAACACATAAGAAGAATATGTAACAAACAGAAAATAAATAACACATATATCACATAACAATAATGATTGCACAGAAGAATGTCACAATCAGGAGTAATTGTTGTTTTTAACTAGAATTGAATGAGCAAAACTCAATTTAAATATGATGGTAAATCATGACCAAACATTTATTCAATTACTGATAATAAAATTAAACTGAAACAAAAGGATCCCTTACACTAAAGTTGAAGAAATGATTAATTGGACATGAACTATTTGTAGCCAAGCCTTTCTGACACTACATCTGCAAAACAGTGAGAATACAGACTATATTCCTTTTTGTTTGTTACAATATCAACATAACCCCCAAAATGTTTAAAAACTGTGGCAAAATGTTACATATGAAAAAGATGTGTTGTTTATATTATAAAGGCTAATACAAGTACTGCTTTCATTCAAACCAATACAACAGAATGATCTAAACAATGATTTCTAAAAACTTTTAAAATACCTGTAAATAAACTTAAGTGTTTGAAATGATAAATGTATTTGGCATACATCATGTTAATAGTTGAATAATTAAAATTTACTAAATTTCTTTTCATTAATATTTTAAACGGCCTTGGGTTAGGGTTAGGGTCTTTGTATTTGGCGTTTACCCAGTGCCATTAAACCGGGTTCAAGTTTAAACTTTTTGCTACCGAACTTGTTTCTGTAGTTTTTCACATAAGTAATGCTATAATCAGGCAACTAAAATACTGTTTTAGACAAGTTACAGTTAAATAATATTATGCATGCACACATATATTCTGTACACATTTAGATCATTCACAGTGACCATTTTGTCTTGCTTTCCAATAAAAAGTTTTGTTTTGGTGGGAAACAAAATTGCATGAATAAGTTTATGTTAAAATTTTCAAGACTTTGAAAGGCCCAATATGTTTAGGTAATGTAAACTTATCTACGAATATGTAATTTTAAATTACCTCTCCTAATTTTTTAGACGTCTTTTACCCCTTGTATGAAAAAAACAACATTGGATGTATTGCAATAACCAATATGCAACACAACTGAAAGTATATTCAGTACGGAAAAAGTCAAAACCAAATTTCCATACCACCTGACTTTCTTAAAGGCCTAATGTGTTTTAGTAGTTTAAACTTATCAACGCGTATTTATTTACAAATTACTTTTTTAACCCTCTCGAAATAGTTCAACCTGCAGAATTATAAAGGAAATGCATTTATTAAAAGCACAATTAACATTCAACAGAATCGAGAGTATATTCTAAATCTAGCGCCTATATTGCATATACAAATGTGTGGTCAAGTCATTGATACTGTTGGACATTTCCATATGTTTTCTGTACTGACAGATGGATCTTGCTTTGGTTCTTGGGCATATTTAAATATCATTTTTGACAAAGCAAAGTATAAAATATGCTTTAATTCATTTTCAAGGTAAATGCAACAAAATTTGGAATTTGACAAGAATTTATTACTTCAAGATTGAGACAGTGTTGTATTTTCATAAATAAACAGGAATAACCCTTTTGGTTAAATGAAAAGCTGCAAACCTTAATACAACCATTATTCTATAATGTATTGAATCAATTAAAGCTTAATAAAATGCGTCAGTTTATAAAATTCGTGCTTTTCTAGTCCAGTCATGTATAAATATACTCAACAAAACACATCAGTTTTATAATACACAAATATAACAGTATAACTATATAACGAACTGATTGCTTTTCGATGAAATGGTGCAACAAAGAAATGGACCGAAAACACAAAAAGGGAAAAAACTCTGAAAGGTTTTAAATGCTAAATTTACCACAAATTTAAGAGAACGGCATGTTTCCATTGTCTAAATGTTGCTCAATAATTAATTATTTGCTGTTACACGTTTGAATAATTGACACACTAGCCAATTCGACAAGGGTGACTTACATCTTAATTCTCTTCAAATATGGGATTCAGTGCATCATTGACTCCCGGTTTCAGATTGCTTGACAACTTCAGGCTGCTGGCATATCGGATTCTGCAAATAATATAAAAGCAATGGTTTTAACAGAATAAAAATATCATCTAGTACTTAGAAGGCAAACGAAATGCCTGCAAACAATCATTTGATGCATACACAACTCTATATTTTGCATTTCTTTGGTTGACTGATCACTCTCTGAGGGCCTTAAATCCAAACTTCGTGTAACCGCAGAATCGGTGAATTCATTGTGTTGGCCACGATAGCGAAAATCGGCGGTGGGAATGGAAAGTGAGTCTAACCCATTGAGTGAATATTTTGTGTGGGGGAGGATGAGGTATGGGGGGGGGGTGCTTTCGGTAATACGACCAACCACGAAATATTAACCAAAATTACAACCATTAAAGCACTTTTATACATTACACAAGTCAGTTAGTAAGTTATTGTTTTGACGGCATCATCCACAGGAATGTGATATTTATAAAATATCACGTCCAAAGTAGTAACATTGTTTAAAATGATAAATATATCGTATCTACAGTACGTTTATACGCGTGTGTAGAACAACAACATTGGATAATAAAAAATGTCTTATATTTTGCAGGTAGAAAATGTGAAAAAACAACAAATAAGAAATACCCCAAAACTTATATGTTTCGATATACACCGTTTCTTATATTTAATACGTTTATAGTAAGTTAAATTAACATAATGTGCAAAAAAACAAACAAGATTCGATGTCAAAACAAGGAATTGTAGTTCGAACAGTATTAAACTCGAATAAATTCCATAATATGATAACAATTGATTTTTTTCTTAGCTATATCTAGTTTATAAAGTTTAATTGGCAGACTGTTTGTGTAAAACACTGTCTTCGATGATGAAACAGTAAAACTATTAAGCAGTATTTAGCAGTTTGACAATTTCGAAATGAAAATGTGACCAAATTAGATATTTGATCTTGGAAGGGAATGGCCAATTTCCGACAGCCGACGTCTTCTCGGGATCTGTATGTATTTCCTCATGACTAATAACATGCCAAAGATATTCTACAGATGTTTTAACTAGCTCAGACTTTAAGCTGTAAGCCATGCTTGTCAAGCCTGGAGAAAACAGCTTCTAACCGATCAGTCTTAATCTCAAAATCTTAGAGAAGATAAGGATGGCATCGATAAAACCGAGACAGTCTTAAGACGCATAACACCAATGCATCGCTCGGAAATGCGCTGGAATATCGAGGGAGGGGTAGTAAGGCTATAAGACATACGATTTCATTCCCAGAAAGATGACCAACAGTCAATGTGGTTTAGTTTTCTCCCTGTGTTGCTCTTCTTTTTGCACTTGCCAATTGGGCAGACCTTAAATTAAACTTGGAAAAGAACTTGGAAGGAGCAACTACATATTTCCTCATCCTAGCATTCAACATAAGATGATATATCCATCTTTTTTTTGACAAGGATAACGTTTGAAAAGGAGGGACTATCAGATAGACGGATGACATCACAATCGACCATATCCTTCAAATGCTGTTTTGGCTACTGAGCTTGTTTCTGTAATTTTTCATATAAAAAAATTTAATCATTGAAGCTGGAATTTTTCGATAAGACTGCTTGAAGGGGCGATGGTCTGTTAAAACAATATTGTGCTTAACTAGGTAAAATGCAGCATCTGTTATCGGTCAGGCTTTTAAAAAAAGTCAAATTACCGGGTATCGTATACGATAAAGCTCAGGAGTATCATGGTCGGTATCAATTTTAAAAGCAAGTTGTTCAGCTTCAGAAGGTTAAGTAGATGAATATGGAGTATCAGAACAATCAGAATGAACACTTACGTCGGAAAATTGGCATGATTTGAACATTGGCCGTACTAGAAAAGGCTTTGCTGACTCATTACTAATGTCCATTGTCTTTTTGGAATATAAAGCATTAGGTGTAAGTTTCAGTAATTGATTACATAATATTTTATAAGAAATCATTAATTTTAGTATTTTCATGGTGATGTGTTTTTATAGGACCACCAAACAGCGTAAGCATGAACTAGGAAGCAGTTGTATCCATTAAAATATATATCAACCAATAAAGTATGGAGCGGTATTCGGTTCAAAAATGAAATTTGCAATTTGTTTAATTTGTAAGCGTGATTTATAATCTCTTACAATATATTATATTCACGCATTGTTTGATTCGTTGTAATAAAGTGTTAAGTAGTAATTTACATTTCGCTTTCTATGCTTCTTGAAAAGTCATTATCTGTATCAGGATCGCTATGTGTCTAACGTCTAACGGCAAACCGGAATACGCTTAATTGGATCTCGATTACGAAACTAAACATGTTAGTGTCAACTTATCACTGAACTGTTATGTCATTTGAAATTGAATTGTCTTCATTTGTTGCAAATCGGAATGTGTCTATTAGTTAAAACTGCGATGCCATAAAACTAAAATTTGATTACGAAACTGAAGATGAGCTTGTCAATGCTAGCTCCAAATTATCACGGAAAAGTTACTTCCCCTTACTTTGAAATTGCCATTTGTACTAAGGTGGAAATCACAGGCATCTGGCTCATTGTGTTCCCAAAATTGGTTGTTCTTAATCGTGCCGTTTGTCATTTTGTGATAATTCGGAATTGAATTGTTTCATCTTTTTAAAAAAGAATAAAATCACATAAATATTTCTGTGTGTAGTGCTGTTTACACGGGGACACATTGAAGATTGAAATTTGCTGTCCAGTTTCCGACTAAAGAAAAAGACGAGAATTAAACATTGAATTTGGCTTGTTTGTCTAAAGACAATGTAGCAGCATATCGCATACCATTTTAAAGGGTATTGACTCCTCTTTTACTGTCACCTTTTTAAAAATGGATTGTTTCTATGTTATTCAAGCAGTTTGAAGAAAACTGGACTCTACCTTGAAATCCTGTAGGTTTGAGTTATATTCCTTGTGTCTTTCTTGTATATCAAAGACATTTAATATCTTTAAATGTGTTGTTTATCTCATTATAAGTACCCAAAATGATATTAATCAACATTTGAGACACACACAATGAGCCAGATGCCTTTGGTGGAAATGAGATTGGGACAACGGGTCGATTACACGATTATCTACAAATTGACAAATGAACGTATAAGTCGCCTTATAACAAATGTGAGCTTTATTTTACGCACCAAGGTCAAGTATTGTTACTATCTTAATGTTGGCAAACAATATGCTCTAAATAATGTTGTCCATATAAAGGGTCCGCATATAAATAGCTGTTACAGAGTCATTTGACTTTTTTTTTGCTTGCTTATGTTGAGGTAGAATGCAACGCTGAGGGATTTTTCGAGTTTATGTCTGTAAATAATTTGGGTCTGTTTTTACGTATCAATATTCGAAACAGTTTTGAAGCTACGGGTCTTCAAAATATACCATTTACGTCAACATTGAGACATCTGTTTTTTTTGTGTTTCAGCTACAATAACCGATATTTTCATTAATTCTTTGTTTACTACTGTGAAATTTTCCTTTCAAGAGCGTCTTGTGGAAGCGTTCACGGACATTTTTATTTCTCTTGTTTTACGTATTTTATTTTAAATGCGTTTAAAAAGCGTTTAAAAAGCCAATTTTCGCTGAATACAAAAAGTGCGCCTATGTTTAATTTTCAAACTGTTCATTATTTTTTTTCAATATATATTTATTAAAAATGTTATTACAAATCTTGATATCAAGAAATTGTGGCATACAAGATACGAACAAAATATAAACCCTTAAAATGTTGATCGATAGAAAACTGCGTTGTTATAAGCTAAGCGGATCCGCCCCCCCCCCCCACCCCACCAAAAACAAATAAAAATAAAATAAATAAAATCGTCCAAGTTTCCCTTTTCATGTCAATATTATAGAAAAAAATGTAATACGCTCAAATAGACCACCCGGACTAGAAATTACTCAAACTTTCATGGGGGTTTACCCCTCATCCCCCTGACGACAATGAGTGTAATTTCGGCTCTGAGGCATGGATGTCAAACGACTGTAACCCTAAGTACCATCCCCTCTAACGTCAATTCGTTGAACCGCCTGTGATAAAATTTGCATGCGAGCTATAGTGGTCAGTTTTTTGGGATCTAAGTTTGAAGTATTGGTTATCGTTGTATGAAAAGACATCACCTATACAATTAATAAATGCAACTTATCAAATCTTGATCAACTTTCATGGAGTGTCATTTGTCGTGCGACGACTAGTCATTAATTAATGGTTATGTGGGGGTCAGTTGTATACGTAAAAAATGGAACCGTCATTCGTTAAACAGAAAAAAAGACCCATGGGGCCAATTCATAACGGGGTCAAACTTGAGTGTTACACAGGCGTTATCATAAAATACACTAAATATTAAGCATTGCGTATTGTGTTTGATATTGTTTTTCTGTTGACGTTTTAACAGCATAATTCAATCAGAATTGCACTGATTATAAGTTTATCTTGAGTTTCGTAATCAAATTTTAGTTTAATCGTATCGTGGTTTGAACTATAGGCCCATTCCGATTTGTAACATATGAAGACAATTTCAAATCAAACGACGTAACATTTAAGTAATAAGTTCACGTTTACGTGTTTAGTTTCGTAATCGAAATCCAGTTAGGCGAATTGCAGTTTGGCGTTAGGTGTCAGGCACATAGCGGTTTGGAACATCTTGAATTTTGCGAGCCTGATACAGACAATGTTTAATCAAAAAACATGGAAAAGGAGATGTGAATTACGATATAACACTTTATTACAACGAATAAAATAATGCATTAATAAAATGTATTGTAAGAAATTATAAATCAACCATACACATTTTAAAAAATTGCCAATTTCATTTATGAACCGAATACCGCTCCATAATGAAAACACTGTCCAAAGAAGTTCTAAAATTTCACATAATGAACACTCTCAAACATTATTTTAAGATCAATTTTAATGAGTAACGAGCGGGCCCAAATATGACTTATAAGAAATGGCTTCGAACAAACAAAATGCATTTCGTTAGTTTTTTAAAGGATATATCTGTCTTAAGTTTGCTTCCGTGATTAGACAATTTGTAAAAGCTAAGGTATATAAGGCATACTGCACCTTCATTGAATGCATGCATTTTATATAGATATTAAGCAATTCAAACAATAGTGAAACATAAACAATCGTAAAGCATTAGCGTGTGTTTTAACACCGATCGTTTCACTATATAAATAAATCCTACACAATGACATCATAGACAGATCTCTGTATAGAATCCATGTACCTTATGCTCCATACATTACGTGCTCGTTGTTGTTATAGATCCATTAAAAACGGTTTATTCTTTTTGTCATTACACATAATTGGCATGTTTATATGACAACCTTTAATTTACCATTAGAAAATAACGTTTTATAAGAACAATAAATAAACGAAACGTTCTGTGTCTTTTAGGCCCATACCCTGTACCTTTAAATAGGGGTTATTCTTGAATTACTTCTATTAACAAAATTAATACTGTAGTTTTTTCATGACAAAAAGTAATATGAATTTTGTATAATGTTTGTTTAGATGCGTATTCCTATAGCATATTATACTTGTAATGCACTTGTTGGAGAACACAATTTGGAGTAGACACATCATTGTTTTTCTTGTTATTGATTCATTTTGTAATCCGAAGGCACATTTATCTTGTATACGGTGAAACAAAAAATGGATATCATAGATAATATAAGATATTTGTATTGGATTTTTTCTAAACTTGATTTAAGGTATGCATATTGGCAAGTGGAAATAGAGGAGCAAGACAGGAAGAAAACTGTTTTTTTCTGTTGGTTATTTTGGTTTGGGATGTAATCGTATGTCTTATGGCCTTACCTATGCTATCTCGACGTTCCAGCGCCTTTCCGAGAGTTGCAGGGATGATATGCTTCTTAAAGACTTCCTTGTCTTTATGGATGACATCCTTATCTTTTTTTAAGACTTTCGAGAGCTTACTGATTGGTTAAAATCTATTTTTCTAGGCTTGACAAGCATGGCTTGAAACATAGAGCTTTGAAGTGCAAGCTATTCTAAACCTCTGTACACTATCTTGGGAATGTTATTATACATACATATATATCTCTAGAAGACGTCAGCTGTCAGAAAGTTAAAAGTCCCCTTACAACATCTAAGATCTACTTGCATTTCTTGCACACAGTTTATTATTGCCGTTTTATGAAAGACAACGTCAAGATAGCCCAGCCATTAAACCATCTCCTAAATTGTCATCCCACGTCCAAACCCAAAGCTCATGTTTCCTGGCAGCAGGGAGAACAACAACTCATGCTTTTAAATCTCTGATATCTTAACTTACTAAACATCCTATGCTTGTTATTTCTCTCTTTCTTTCGTTGTCCACTGTGATACTAGCACTCGTGGCCTTGGTGCGGTTATAATCCATTTTTTTATATTTATGCAAAAAGCTACAGAAACAAGCTCAGCAGCAAAAAGTTTAAACATAAACCCGGTTTAGTGGCACTGTGTAAACGCCAAAGACATAGAGCATAAAATCACAAACAAAAAACATACAAACAAGTCCAGCTTAGTGTTGAAAGGGTCATTGCATATGCTAGTAGAAGTCTTCGCCCTGCTAAAAATACTATTCTATCTACAAGCATGTGTTTTTTTGCACTCAAATTGTCAATAGCTGACATATTACCTGTTTTCTGTCCTCTGTTAAGCTTAGTGCTGCACAGAACCGTTGATTATTCCTTCCATTGAAGTTCTTGCTGCTACTCCTGTACATAACGGTGCATGTGAAGAGGTTAAATTTCTTTGTGATTGCATTCAGGTTTCTTGGAATAAGGAGCGGAGTGAAGATGCCACTTTATCCCGAGTCATGAGCATCATGTTTGGCCATTTTCAAGCAGGGAAGAAAAGCACCTGAGATTACGTCGTGAAAGGAAACGTTTGGTGATGGATAAATGAGTTCAATATAGGACCGCCACACATGATGGCTTGCAAGTTCGCCAACTGTTTGTCCCAATGCATATCGGAGTATCTGTTTCGATGGTGTTTTTTGGCATGTTGATCATCTAAGGAAAAAGAAGTGGCTAGCACGCCAAAGGTTCTCTAGGCCAGGCATGAAGAAGGCCTTTGCGTTACGTTTGTCCACTTTTCCCAATTCTTACTCTCGACCTACGCAATTTCTCTTCAATGACTTTCTCAAACTTGATATTAGCATTGGCTATGATGATGTTCTAGTCATTACTGATCATTTTAGCCGTTTTACTAAAGCAATAATATGTAGCAAAAACGCCACGGTAAAATATTTATTTAATCGATCTATTGTTCATTGTTCTTTTCCAGAGCTTGTTCAGATCAGGGCAAACATTTAGATTATAAGATTATCAAGGAACTCTGCAAGCTGGCAAATGTTAAGAAATCCCTGACCCCGCATCCTCCTAAGAGCAAAGAAAGTTGTGAGCGGTTTAATTGTACTCTTCATAAGATGCTTGGTACACTGGAGGAACACCAGAAGACGGACTGAAAAAGCTACATTGGTCCCCTAGTCATGACCAACAATTACACAAGACATGACTCAAATTGTTTCACTCCTCACTTTCTTTTCTTCGGTCGACGTCATCGTCTCCCTATTGACTCGAACTTGGTACTGTTCCCGACCTCAATAACATTCATTTTATGAGTGACACTGACTACGTTGATCAGCTGAAAGAGAGTGCGATTCGCATATGATGTTGCAGCAAAGAACGCTGGAAATAAATCAAAATTCAACAAGGTAGTATACATTAGACGATTTAAAAAGAATAAGACTTACTCCTCTTCTAGACGCCACACTGTCGTTTCCCAGTCCTATCACTGTCAACCATACGACTCCTTCTATGAAATAAACTACGTTGGATGCTTATTCACTTTGTTTTGTTTCTCTAGATACTAGGCAAGGTTCATTGGCTAGTTTGGTTGCCTCTTAACACCGATAGCCCAAGCCGAGACGTGTCAGGAAAGCTCCAGACAGATATGAACAGTGGGTCGCTCCACAGAGTCAGAGCTATTTGTGTAGTTCCTGTAATTCAGTTGTGAAAGTATTGATCTTTTATCCATTCTAACAATTTCCTTAAATATCTGTATTATTTGATATACATATTGTCCATTGTGAATCATAGTCAATTTTATGGGGGTGGTACTAAAGTGCTGACCAATAAGCTGACGATATAGAAATAAAGGAATATTGCTGACATATTACTGACCAAATATATATAGAAGGAAAATTTCATTATAGAAAGGTTTTTCAAGACTTTTCTTTTATTTTATTATTATGTAATATTCGTTATTCAGATACTGTTTTTATAATTATATTCTATATATTGAAATTAGAGTACCCTATATATTTGTTTTATCAAATGTAGGAACTTCTCTGTCAATAGTTTCCCCAAGCTTTGTTCCTGAACTGTGTTCATAAAAGTTTATTAACTTATTTTGTATACTGTGATTGAATTTCACTGTCAGTATGAGTTATGATATTTTTATCTTCACATTTTAGCCTTTTTATATCTATAAATTTTGATTAATTTGCACACTGTCGTCGCGACAGTCGCTTAGCTCAATAGGTTCTTCTACTTCATCTATGATAGAAAGTTGATGCATTTTGGGGAATTTATTGTTATAATCGAAGAGGTAAATTTAAGTTTTCTTTTCTATTCTCTTGTAGATTGATTTGGTTTTGTTTTGTTCAAATTGTTTTCAATGTTGCCGCATTGAATACACTCCTACGGACTTCACTTATTGTTTCCCGCTTATCATTGTGCAGATGTTATTGCTGGAGTTTTGGGATTATCATTTTGAGTTTTAAAAATAAAATTCGGGGCTGGAATTATCAGAAGTTAAACGCCTAGGTTTCTGAATTGGTAAGTACAATCTTAATGTAACATTATCTATGTGGCGGATCCGTGGTTTAGTGGTTATAACTTGACTGTTAAATGGGGGTCCCGTTTGGCAGTGTTATACGCTAGTCCACGTTAAAGAAACAGGGTAGGTAAAACCATGGTTACATTCTGTCTGTGCACTATGCGCCCAAAACCTAAAATGACTAACAAACTTATCAGAGCACTCGCCCAATGGGCAAGGCTCGAGTGCGAGTATAAATAAGCTTGCTCATCTCCACCGGTAAATTCTCGATGCAACAGTGTCGAGTATTGTTCCATGGTATGCTGGTCAGCTGAATTATTGGACTGTAAAGACTAAATGCAAGAGTATCGAGTTGCGCTATATGAGCAACTGGTCAGCTAAGTGCAGCTAAATGCACTGAACCATGAAATCTACTGACCATATAAAGAAAATGAATTTGTCTGTAAAGTCTCAATGTAACAGTGCCCCAGTTGTTGGTACAATAGCTAAATTTTGACGATTCGCGATTTTAACGGTAGCTAAATATATAACATACCGTTTCCTAAATCTTCAGTTGTTGGTATAAATTTAGTAAACATCGCAAATAACGAAATCGTTAAAACGATAGCGAAATCGCATAATTAAATTTACTCTCTGATACTATTGTGCTTAGGCTTGACTTGGTATTTCCTATTCTGGAACTTTTGCAAAGATGTCTTTTGAACTGAAAAAAAATATAAAAAAGAAGATAAAAAGTGTTAATTATACTGCTGGGGAAATTGACATGTTGTGTGGGTTATATGAACTTAATAAATACAAGCTCAGAAGTAGTAAATGTAGCCCTGAAACAAAAGCATTGATATGGAAAAGAAGTCCAGAGCAGCTGTCTGGGTAAGGTGTCTGCAAGAGAACTGGGACTATCATTAAGAACAAATGGGACAACTTGCAAAGGAATGGGAATATGGAGGAGGCACTGCGAAAGATGCATAAGAAGGGAACTGGTGGGGGGAGGACTGGCCTTGAAGATAGTTAACGACGAAATCCTGCACCAGATGGTAATTGACTTGTGTGCTGATGATATGTCTTTCACCGGTATAACAGGCGGATATCAGACAAAGATTTGCATGGGGTAGTAGTTCAAATGATAAAAAATGATATATAGAGTCATTTCATGTGTACTGTTGACATTTATATTAACAGAATGAATAAAGATCGTCTCCGAGAAATAATTCTATATTTAAACTAGAATTTGTAACTATAAAAAAACAAACTGAAATTACAAGAGAGTCCAGCTTCTTCACCTGTTGGTTTCATTTAATTTTATATCACATATATCAATTAATAAGTCAAAATCACTTACCCTATTTCAAAATATTCTCAAAGACGATTGCATTCCAACTGCTATCAATAAAAAGTATCGAATGTATGATGTATTCTTTTTCAAATGCGCTATTTTTACCCAGGGGAGTTAACTAATGTGTAAGAATGTTTCAATATTTATGCAAAAAGCTACAGAAACAAGCTCAGTAGCAAAAAGTTTAAACATAAACCCGGTTTAGTGGCAATGGGCAAACGCCAAAGACATAGAACACAAAATCACAAACGAGAAACATAGAACAGCACAAAACTCTACAAACAGCAATATATATATATATATATATATATATATATATCTATATATATATATATATATATATATATATATATATATATATATATATATATATATATATATTCTCAAAGACGAATATATATATAAATAATTGGTATGTTTATCAAGAATTGTTAGGTACCGCCTTGAAACGGTCAGTAGAATGTAAATTTACTGGGGGTTTAAACCAGTTTATGTGCACAAACCTCACTCTTATCCTAGCAATCCTTAATAAAGATAAAATGCAAAAGGTAAATCTTATCAAAGTATGCATTAACTTGAGGAAACTTATCAATAAAACAAATAATAATAATAAAAAACGAAAAGGTAAACCCCAAGTACTTCTATGATTAGAGATCCCAACTCTATTTGCCGACGGAGGGAAACAATTCAGAGCACCTAATGCAAATACTTTTCAACTCCAAGACGTTTTAATCCTCGATATATTATATATCAACCCTTCCGGAGATAAATATATTTCAACCCACTGTCTATCAAACTCGTAAAAAACATTAGGTCATTAAATCTTATTTCATATCAGACTTATAGGGTAAATAAAGGACAGGTAATTAAACAAGTAATTAAATGACAACCTTTATATATATAAATGACTTAGATTGGTGGCAGGGGAGACTTTAAATTCAGATGTTTTAGTCTGAATTGGTGCAATTATGTATAAAATATATCATTATTAACATCAGATGAGTGAAGTATGGCAGATTGGTTTTGGGTTATTCATGTTTGAATATTTTAAATAATAATATTCTCGGCGAGGGCCATTTTCTAATGTTGTCATTACTTGTGACCCAATTGTACAATACTATTGTTTGTCGAAAATATGTCCTCATGTGTTATTATTTACAATAAAAAACGATTAAACTAATATTTTAAAAGAAAAAGGGAATACTACGAATCAACACCCCCCTCCACAGTCCATGTTCGTGACGACTCATCAGTGACTCGTTTTTCATAATTATGCTTTTAACATATTTTTATTGTGTCTTATTTAAAACTAAGGCACAAGATACGGAAGGTATAGAAATCAGCTTTCTTTTATATCATGTATTGCTCTCCCCGCTCAAATTTCTAACAACAGTGTGCAGAAGCATTATTGTAATATTCTATAATTAATTCACAAGTAGGTAGGCATTGAAATGCCTTCACTGAAATAAATGGGTTAAACACAATCACTTCAGCAAGTATAATAATTATGTCAGGGTTGAAATCCTATTATATGGGTGGGCTGCAACGTCTAAGGGTCGATTTTCCTGCTTTATGTTAGGGCACTCAAATCGTCTCTAATTAGAAATGGTGTAAAATGTCAGATATTTTCAGGACCTGCCCCGAAAAAGAGCGAACTGGTCAACCTGGAATTTATAAGCTCTGGGGACCCCGATGATGTGATTTATGATGAAGCGAAGGTTACATTTATTATATAGTTCTGACTACAATTTGAACAATTATTGTGAAATTACCAGTATTTGAGGAAAATTGTCAATGTAATATTTGACTGTAATGGCTGAAGTGACAGTATTTTAATTGCCCTTGCTCTTAAACATTCATATTGACTGTTGCAATTATACCAGTACTGATTTCATCCCAATCAAGCTTTAATGCATAAGTGTAGACTCATATTGGACAATTAAATCATGAATAAAATTCAATACAGTACAATATTTACGCTTTACAAAAAAAATCAAATATTGATTAACACCATAATAATGTCAGGTATGTATCGAAAGAACCGATATGCCAGTCACCCAAAGCTGCAGCAGCTCTGGCTCTACTATAAACGCAGTGAGCATTAAGATAACATGTCTGTGCAATATGAATGTAAGCCCCCACCCCCTCCGCCTTCAACCGTCTAATATTACTTTTTATTTTATAATTGGAGGAAAAAGCAATAACATTTAAAGGGAATGTACCATTTCATGCCATAAATTGTTATTTTGTCTAAGGGAAACTTCTCAAACCCCTTCAACAACTTCCTTTTTAAAAGGGAGGGCACATGTCAAACAATTGCGCTGATAACTTACGCCAATTGCGTCAAATCATGGATCCCCTAAGATCGTACTTAGAACATCCATTATGTTTAAAATATGACGTTTTATTTCGTTCATTGTTTTGTCATAAGTCATTTTACGAGCTTAAAATATCGTTTTTGACTCGAATCGTCAAAACGTCAGTTTCTATTTCATGATAGTGAACCGGTGTGAAAGAAACAATCTAGTTCTAGCTAAGCTTCTAAAAAAAGGAAGTAGGTGATTGTAATAATAGTTAAGGTAGTTACTAAAATTATAGTTTCAGGGGGCACGAAATGTATATTGAAGGTGTATTTCTAAAAAGCTTCAGGAGGCCCAGCTCAAAATTTACACCTGCTATATTTATGTAAATATATTTGCTGTTAAGGCTGGCTGTAATTGACCCAGTTGTTAAGGAGGAGTTGTTTGCCGTGAAATGTTGACGGATGGACGGACGACGACGACGAACATTCACCCTATCATTATAGCTTACGCTAAGCATGTTGTGCTCAGGTAAGGTAAAAGTGATAAAAAAAATTGGTAAACAATTTGTAATATATTTTGCTGATATATTTTTGATGAGCTCCAAAATGCGCAGCTAAGTTATTTCATAGAACTAAGAAAAAGGCAAGCTACAAAAGCAACGTATACTAGAGGAGATTGAAACATTAAAGGCAAAGAGACGCTTTTTAAGAGGGTTACAAAAGACCTGGAACAGAAAGAAGCCAGCACAGTTATGAGTTATGTATCAATTATAGCTCTTATTTATTTCTAACATTTCATGTAATATCTGGTATTGAAGCCAGTCTCTCGTCCGATGAAATGTTGTTCAACATTTTCTCCAATCCCAACTTCATCTTCTTCTACCTCAGATTCTCCAGAGTTGGTTAACACATACATTTAGTGAATGCAAATGGCTAAGCCTCTCAGTTACACAAAAGTTAAAAGGTTTGTCTATTATTGACTGGTACAGTACATTAAACACGTCTACAAGATTCCGATTTTTTAAAACATTTAAAACAGTTTGAAATGGAAAAATATCTTTATAACACATAAAGATAACATGACATAAATACGATGAGTTCCGCAAAATTACGAACGATAAATCACAAATTACCATGTGAAATTGGATGATGGAGTAATAACCCATACGATAATGGAAAATGCACGCGTTGCATAGTACGATAGGTGATGTTAACCACTTTATAATAGAATACCCTGATTTTTTAAATCTGAGAAAAATATTATTAAAACCTGTATATTTTGCCACACCAAATTATGTTTAATTCCTAAATCTCTATACAAGGACGAATGAAAATGATTTAAGGAAACTATCAATATTTGTAAAAAAAATAAAATATTTACCACTTAGTGTTAAAAACTGTTTATTATGAAAACGTATATCACTCGCTTCTTATTAGAAATGAGAATACTCCCATACAAAATACATATAGGTTTTATATAATCTGATCAGGAAGTTTTGATTATTGGCATAGTGTTGATTTTTCTGTTTGAAAATGATTCATCTTGACATAATGATAATTCTAATTATTGATAATTGTAATTCTATTTGTTATTTGACAGCATTTGTATTATTCCTTTCAGTCAACTTTAAACTCAATGTATACTTTGTTTTCACATCTGTATTCATTTTCTGCCTGCATAAATCCTCGTTATACTTTGTATTTATAATTTCCTCATGTTTGTTAACTCTGTTTGCATTGAGTGTATGAATACAATATGCAAGGCATTGTCACGCTTGTATTATGGAATAGATATTGAGCGCATTGTCATACAGTAATTATTTTATATAATGGAATTAAATTGTAATTTTTGATAATTTCAAGTACAGTTTCTATGAGTAAATTTCATTCGTAAATTTTTTACAAGGTAGTAATCATGGGAAATGGAAAATATTATTTAATAAAAAGAGTGGAAATATCATATTTGATTTTAATCTGTATGAAAACAATATCAAAATTGTATGTGGTCAAAATATATTTTTTTTAAAACATCCTTACATCTTGGAATATGTTTAAAAAGAAGCAAGCCAAAACACACATAAGAAAGGTCATAATTTGGAACAACTTCGAATAAAAATGTAATAATGAAACAATATATTGTAAAACAAATGGCACGATAAGGGGATACTCTATCTCGAACATATCTTCGACTTTAGATTTAAGAAGTTCTATTCATTTGATAACATGCGAGTACTATACAAAATCCCCAATGGTGACTATTTAAAGTATCTACAACTTATCAATAATATATCGCAATACATGAAAAATAAACTAAAATCATCAGATATTACAATTTTCGCTGAAAAAAAAATCGATGTTGGAAAATATTAAGACCGAAAAAAAGATTACACAGTTTCTGTATAATAAACATATTCAAAATAATACTATTGAAATAAAACATAAACATATATGGGAAACTCTTTAAACGAAACACTTAATTGGAAGGAATAATAATCACTGTCATATATAGCAACAATCGACACATGTATACGAGCCTTTCAGTTTAAGATAATCAACAGAATTATACCAACAAATAAATGTCTATTTAAATGCAAATTATCCAATTCTAGTTTATGTAACTTGTGTTTCAGCATTGAGGAAACAATAAACCACATGTTCTGTCCGTGTTATATTATACAAGATCTGTGGAATGACTTGAAACGCTTTCTACACTAAAACTATGTTAGAATTGAACTAAATTGAAAAAAAAGGTTTATTAGGAAGAAACGTTGAAAGAAATTATAGCAGCATTAAATTCATAGATATACTTCTAAAATACTACATTTTCTGTTAAAAAATACAACAGAGAGACAATTCTTAACTTCCGAAATTTTGAAAAACACTTATATATTCGAATCAATATTGAACGTGAACTAGCTATTATGAAAGACAAACTAAATGTCCATTTGTAAAAATGGGCTTTTCATTTATAATCATCAGATATATAATACATTTTAGAAAGCCAGTTTGTCTTTTTTTTCTTTTTAATCAAATCGTTCTATGGGCTTTTTCTTTATTATTTTTTCTTCGCCCTTTTTCTATATCAGAAAATTGCAAAACAATTGTTTTTTTCATAAGAAAGACATTTTTTATATAAATGTCAAATGTTTTCCACGTACAGCTGTATGAATTGCTTTTTGCATACGTTTGAAAAAAACAACATTTTTTTACTGTGTTCAAAATATAATTTTAGACCTTTCCCACCATTCACTGCAACTAGCATCTGTCCTTGTATTATGTTTCCATGACGACCAGAATGTTTTATTAGAGAAGCATTTTTTGTGTCGTTAAGTAACCTTGTAGTGAACATCCATTGTCCCGTTTCGCAAGCTACATTTTCGGTATTTATTTTAATTTCTATTGTGGTCTGTAAAAATGCAAGGAACAATTTTGCATTTTTCAATTTCGTCATCAATATAATTTGAACTGAGAAAGAAAGTCTATAAGACTTTGCATTATTTCTTATAAAGGTGAAGCACTTTGTGCCCATTTTTTTTTCGACGCCAAACGTCTTCTAAGTTTAGTTAATTGCAAAGGGCTTTTAATTCTCGACACCCTTCATCTGATTTTACTTCAGGAGTTGTGGCCCTTTTCCAATCGAGTCTATTATCAAAAGTACAGTTCTAATCGCCTCCAATAATAGGGTTACAGTTGTTTCCTATCAAGTGCTTTTATTTATTTAAAAAAACATACCCGAAAAACTGTAAAACAAATATAAAAACGTAAAACAAACGCTCTCGGAATTAATTTCGGAAGATCTCACTCCAGAAATAATTGAACAAATATCAAATATTAAGTTAGAAGCCCATAAACAACGCTCGAAAGTTTATTCAATTCAGCACAAGGTAATGTCGTCAGACTTTATTTGTAGTTTAGAGAGACAACGCGGCAAAAATAAACTATTGTATCACATAAAACAGACTGCAGAATATTGAATAAAATATTATAAAAAAACTGTTAAATTATAAAGATACAGATTCCATCTCAATGGGCAGACTTATAAACAGAATACCAACACAACTTCAGATAAAGATCAATTAGAATTAAATTAAAATAACTGAGCTTGATAACGTTATTAAAAAATTCCACCGGGGAGGATGGAATCACTGTCGAATGGTACCATTTTTTCTAGGATGCTATAAGATGCAGTTTATGAAAAAGGCGATAATAAAAAAACTAACTGACTCTCAATATAAAGGTATTATATCATTAGTTAATAAAAAAGGCGATAGAGACTTCTTTAAAATTAGCGGCCGATAAAATTGCTTAACGTTGACTTTAAACTTCAAAACGTCTTTCAGAGCGCCTTTACCCGTAACTTCCAAAACTTATTCACACCGATCAAAAAGGCTATGTAAAAGGCACGTACATTAGTGAGGCTTATAGATTTATACAAGATGTGATAAAATAAGTCGATGAATCTATAAGAAGGCATTACAGTCGTTCGCGTTCAAACCAAAGCTTTCGACCGGGTTGAGGGGTTATGTGTGAGTATGCCCATACATCAAAATGATGCTATTCGGCTCCAAAGCTGCAATAAAAACCAACGCTTTCACATCCGAGTTTTTTGGTCTGTCTCGTTTATTTAGCAGGGTCGCCCGATCGGTCCCCTGATCTATATCCTCCATGCGGAAGCCGTGGCAACTGCAATCCGCCAGGATAACGATTTTGAGGGTTTAAAGCTTTCCTCCCGCAATACGGATACCAAAGAAGCGCGAATTAGCCAATTTGTAGAT
This sequence comes from Mya arenaria, assembly GCF_026914265.1. NCBI lineage: Eukaryota > Metazoa > Mollusca > Bivalvia > Myida > Myidae > Mya > Mya arenaria. The sequence goes on from NC_069129.1 coordinate 74,699,308, forward strand.
GATACTGAACATATTGCAGAAATGAAAAATCTCTTCAGCATATATTTCTCAATTTATCCGACTATGAAAAGGCCTCCGGTTCCAAACTTAATAAATCCGAAACAACCGGTCTGCTTTTAGGTATATTCAAAAACAACTCACCGAAGTTTAAGGACATATCGTGGAAAAAATAACGTTAAATCCCTTGGAATTCACCATGGATATAATATTAACCACGTAATAATTTCATCGCTAAAATAAAATATTGTATTTACATTTGGAAATCACGCAACTTAACGTGGCAAGGGTAAGTATTAATAGTAAAAACTTTTGTTTTATCTCAGCTTCTTTATGCAATTGAAATACAGGGTACACCTAAGTTCTAAAAAATGATCGATAAAATTTCGGATTTCACATGAAAACATAAACAGCCCTTAATAAACTAAACTACTTGTCAATAACAACGCGATCAAGGGGACTTGAACATGCAAAGTATAACTGTAATTTCCAAGGCATTAAATCTATTAACAGATTATTACAATCTGAACCACAGAACTTGAAAACAATAGGCAAATTTTATCTGTACTCAGAAGATGAAATATGCAAAGAAACCTATTTTAAATGTAAATGCTCGTCACTAAAAAACTTGAGATTGTCACTCGGAAATAAGTCCTTATATATAAAGGCTATTAAAGACTGGTGTGATTATGTCCACTTATTGACAAATAATGGCCCAAACATTTATACACGGCTGTTCGGAAATCATTTAATAACCTTTCGCAATAATCCGTTGTTTTTCTCATCCTTCACAAAGAGTAAATTAATAATCTCGAACATATCTGGTGTACTGAACATGAAAAGTTTATTGATGATAAAGATTTATACTTGAAATAAAAATACAACAAACGAAACTGGATATCAGAATGGACTACAATTAAAACGGCGGTTACAAAATGCTTGCAGGCCGATAAAGCTAAACATACTACAAACATACAAATACAATCAAACTCAGCCGAAAAACCATCTGTTTCAAAATAAAACTTCAAAGTTAGGAAGTGAACAAAAACGGGAAAATGTTTAAAAAATATTTCCCTTCCGTGGACCAAAATTTGGAGTTGTCTATATAATTCAAAAGCGTCATTAAAAGCAAAACAGTTAAAATGAATTATTCGGACGGTTTATGTCAAATCTGAAACAATAAACAAGAAAATTTAACTCATCTCTTCTGGGAATTTAAGCACGCGCAAAACTTTTGGCAAGAAATAATTCCAATTGTTGAAAGTTTATCCTCAAACACATTACAAATATAAATTACAAATCAACTATCTACTGCTTTGCTAGGACTATATTGTAATGTATATTTGATGTCTCCTTTTGGCTCTTTTTTTTAGAATTTATTACTCTTAGTCAGATACCTTAATGAGCATAGTCAAATATATGAACTTGTATTGGTATTTACAAGCTATACTATTAAGCTTAAGCTGTTTATCTATTGCTGATAAACATCTGTTGCTTTATTATGCTCATTTTGATTTCAAAAGGTAAAATAATATCTTATTTCGGATATGAAATACATAAAAAATAAAAATAAAATCATACGAGTACTATGTAAATTTTTATAATGATCACAATCATTAAAAAGGCACTTTTAAGTACATAGTATCTGCTGATATGCTTTTACCAATTTTGCTTTCGAATGTAAAACTGTTTCAAACTCAGATATATTAAACATATGCATTATATAGACGTCGATAACCATGCAACAATATACAGGTACTGCAATTCTAAATACCTAAACATTTTTTTTTTTAAATTTGTTAATTTGTAACATGATAACTGCATGCATACTGTATGTAATATTACTGTTTTTGAATGTTGTAAGGGCCCAATACAATGTGCTGACTATTATCGTTGTTGAGTGTTTAACACCAAGAAGACTTCCGGCTAATATATATTTTTATTATAACGGACATGGAATTCAGATTGGTAAAGAGTAAATTATTTAGGAAAGTTTTTTTCCAAGTGGATCTTTTTAAAATGCCCAAAGTAAAATGGCAGATCAAACATTAAAGGCAATTTTCAAAATGAACAAATATTTGTATAAATTTACTGATATTACTGTAGGACATAAGTTAGATTTGTTTCATAAACCTATAACGCCACTTTTGAATAATGGCTGTTACGTATTGGGCTTTGTTAAAAGAAAAGCCATAGAGTGAGTGCATATGTAATTTTGTAAAATATTATCAGGAGTTAAAAGGAGTACACAGAATGATTTCATATATGGTGAATTTGGACATTTCAATTATCGGACAATAAGATATCATAGTATTATAACATATTGGGTTAAGTTGATACGTGCAAATGATAAAAAGTTCAATAAGAAAATATACCTTACATTGTTGAATGATTGTGAAAGATACCTAAATAAGACAAGTTGGTGTTCATTGATACGAAACTAGTTAAGTACACTACAATTTTATAGTGTATGGTTTTTCCAGGATGTAGGTAATGATAAAATATTTCTTCGTTATGTTTAACAGGGATTAAATGGTTATTTTACTCGAAATTGGAACGGAAGATTAGACGAATCTAGTAGAGCATTGTTTTACAAGAACATAGCAAGTTTAAGACTTCAACCTTATTTAATTTCATGTATTATTTAAAAGTTTCGTTTTAGCTTATATCTAGGAAACGTGCATCTGCACATAGACTTAAAGTCGAAAGTGGAAGATGGGCAATACCTAACCCTATACCTATTAATCAGATATTTTGTAACATATGCCAAGTCTTAGTAGACAAATACTATTTTGTTTTGGAATGTAATCTTTTTTCTGATATATGAGGTAAATATATTCCATTATATTAAAGAAGAAGACCAAATATGCAAAAGTTATACAATACGTTTCATCTAAAAATGAAGACCTTTAAACGACTTTTTAATTAGATTAAACTCTTAACCTGAAAATTCTAATTTTAAAAGATAATAACACGCATATCTGATTCAGTTTAAAACTGAAAATGGATATGTAACATATGTTTTCGTCATTTATATTAGTATGGCAAAACAAAGAAGAATTTGATTCGGGTAATAGCATATTGAAATATTTAAAGTTTTAAAAGATAAGAGTGAGGTTGTTCACATAAACTATTTTAAACCCAACTAAATTTACATTTTAATGGCAGTTCAAAGCCGGTACCTAACAATCCTTAATAAACACACCTAGTTTTTGTATATACATGTAGTATATATGCACTGTGTTGTTTTTGGAGTGTTGTGCTGTTGTTCTGTGTTTTTGGCGTTTACCCTGTGCCATTTAACGGGTTTATATTTAAACTTTTGGCTACTGCTCTTGTTTCAGTAGTTTTTCATATATATATATTATACTATATATGTAATGAACCGTGTGATGTATTTTGTATTTACGTGCAATAATTGTTTCAGATAGAAAATGTTTTATTAACGTTATCAGATCAATAATCTACCTATAATTGAAGTAAAAGTTGCTTTACAAAATGTAATTAAGAAATCATGTTACCATATGTCAGTTCATCAATTTCGCTTTCGTGATAAGCTGATGTTCAACTGGTTAAATTATAGTACCACTTTGCATTTTACTCGTGTATTCATATCATCCTAGTTTGCTATTTTAATTATTAATATATTTTTAATCTACTTGTTTATGGAACAAGTGCCGACATTAATGCAATCTGAAAGTTAATTCATGTGTATTACATTTTTAAGGAGTGTTATTTTATATGTATACATAAATATATTGTATTTATTGGTTATATGTACGTTATTTGTTATTTCACTTGTACTTACTTTTGCTCACTTGTGTTCATTATATCAAGTTATTTGATTTCATTTCGATTGCATGTTTTAATTATCTTCAATATGAAGGAATAACAGAATACCTATCTATATATCTATTTATCAAATCGCCATTCAGTATAGTATTTTGCTTTATTGCTTTATTGCTTGATGTTTTTTTCTATTTATGTACTGACAATTAATTATGTTTATCAGAATGGTAATATTTTTTTGTTGTAAATGCGTTAATCTTTGAATACTGAATATGATATTTGTCAATGAGGGCCATGGCCTTCTGGATGTTATGCAAATAACAATTTGAAAGTTTTCAACCATTTTTCTAATCATCCATTAAAATCATTTAAATTATATCACAATTATATATAGTCACAAGGTATCAAACCTTATCATTACTGCCAATAACACGATTCAATAACAAGCCCGTTTACATTAAAGGCGCAAAAAATAGGTTGATACATGTTTTAATTTAATACACTAATTTTTATCTCATATCACTTAAATAATCAACACAAAATAAGCATCAAATTATACTCGAGTACATTCTACTTTAAATCATGAAACGGTTTGTTATGAAAGGCAATTTTGTGTTAAACAACAAAGGGTATTTTGTATATTTTTAAGTTAATGTCTAATGCTAGAAATAATTGAGCACCATTGACTTAGAACTAAATGCTTTCTTATATCATTTTCCGTTCTCATCAAATTGCTCACAGTTCGAAAGTCGACTGTGTTCAGTTTTGTATCTAGATCTTCAATACTGTCAAAATACAGAATATGTGGCCAGTCAAAAAAGTCACTGAACTGTAACCAGTACATTTCTGCTTCAGCGTCATCATTGAATTCAGCATTAGGATTGTATGAATGGTGCGATGTAGGGTGCTTGCTCACTTTCAAATGTAAATCTGTGTCCATATTGCAATAAGGAGGTGTGGTGCTCGTTCTATCTGCTCCAAGACCGCCTCGACTTCTTAAGAATTTTGCACTTGGCATAAATAATGGAATATTTATGGAATAAAAGTCTGTTAATTTATATGACATCACAGAATAAGGAACATAGATTATTGCTTTATGTCTAAGTAAATCATTCGATGTGTAGTGTTTATATTTTTCATGAATGTCAATAAGTTTAAAAGACTTCACTTTTCCGAACATCGATTTGTCATAGCCAGCGACAAGAATTTCAGCCTCTGAAGGTTTAAATTCACCACCTTTTGTATACATGCCACCAAAGCTGCTTATCAATTTTATTGCATCACCAAGACCAGTATAGTATTTCAGATATTCATAATCATATCTACTAGCACCGCCAATTATGTGTTTTGCTCCTGTTAGACTTTGAACGTTTCTTAATTCAAGATCTATCAACTGATTTGTTAACTTATTCCATGATTCTACAGTGCACCTTCCAAGGTTGTATCGATGAGCTGTGATAAATAGTATCGACTTAGTGTTGTTGAGTGGCATCCACAACTGGCACATTGACGAATAAAATCCACAAAAAAATGCATCAACACTCTGAAACAATTCATCATTTGTATAAAACTGCATAACTTTGTTAATTAAATCCTGCGTAACCTGAGTCCCTATCCTGTAATCTTCTATTTCTTTAGGAATTGATTGTGGAACTATAATGTTTGAAATGTTAAAGACTTTAGGGTATGGCGTTTTTCTATACTTGTAGCCGGCAACCACAAAACGCTGTCCAAGTGACGAGAGAATGGTCGGATAGTCTATTCTGCAACCGTCGTGCAAATCGGAGGTCCAAAATGTCATTTCGGTATGCTTCTTTTCAACCACTTCACAATTCTTGGGAAAAGATTTTGGTTGGTGAAAAACCGATAATCCAACGTTAAAGTTTGACTTGCTCTCACTTATAATCCAATCAGAAGCCGAATCAGCAAGTGTGTCAATAGATCTCGTCGTAAACCCAGCACCGAAAAGAGCCAAAATCCACCGCTGAATAGCAAATACATCATCAATCTCTATAAAGCCGCGTTCGTAGATTCCAATATACAAGTCCTCATAAAGATCTTCCAATGAGCGTGACTTATGTTCGCCTTTGCCTATCTTGTCTTTTCTCCAGTGATCTAGAAATGATACGAAAACCTCAACTCTTGTGTACAAAGGTGTTTCTGACTGAAGGTCTGCAAGGTGAGAATGGACGTTACGGTCCTGGTCAACAAGAGGTCGTGGCATGAACCCGACCAGTATGTCTTTTAAAGAAAGAACGGCCTGTGCAATGTAGCTTCGCAATATATCTGAAACACGACCGTGAACAGTGGTAGGAAGGTACATTGCAATGAAAGCTGAGTCAAAATGTAACGTCGCTTGGGCATTTAGTGGGGAATAAACTCCTGGTGACAAGAGCACGGCTGACTTTTTGTCATTTTCTGACTTTGGTCGTTTAAAATTGAACGTTGTACCATGAATAAGACGATACAAAGCATCCACGTCAGGTTCGTGATCGGCCAAAGCCTGGAGAACGCCAACGTTTTTAGCAGCTGATTTGACATTACTGACATTTTTAAATATTAAATGATCCATTCCCTCAGATGATCTGATCAAAGTCAATGGATAACCTCTCGGCCAACAACTTGGATTTGGCGCTCCTAGATATGGATACGGGTTAAAGAAATTGGCTAAGTCATTTTTGTACTTTTCTTTTACGTCAACCAAAGTAAAAGGCTTAAGAGTTTCTTCAATGTTTGTATACGTTTCTATCCATAAATTGTCATCCGGAGAAGCTCCTTCCATCCAGAACTTAAACATGTTATCATCATCACAGTCCCATATTATCTTTGCCCCATGCGCAATCGCATACAAAAATCCCACATTCTTTCTGCCAAAACTTTTCCATGGCAAACCGTCAATAAAATCAGAATGTATCCTGTTTTGATCCTCCTTGCTTAAGAAAACGATTGTCTGATTAGGCACAGAGGAGGGGAGAAGGTATTTTTTTGGTAACCCAGCATCGCCAACTATAACCACACACCAGTTCCTCATGTACTTGAACCGTCGTACAGCTTCCGACGGGGGCTCAAATATCGTTGTAAGCACCGCCCACATTTTACAGCTTTTATGCATAAATTCACTTCCGGTATCATCAGCATTATCCGATGTTTTATGAGCTTTCACCCTTTTAAAGCGGAATTTGATTTTATGTGAGGAAAATTTTCGGATAATTCTACCCGAGTATTGTTTACCAGACACATCCGAACTGTTTAACAGCTCTTTGAGAAAATTCGCTTTGTCCAAGTCTTTGAGTGTTCCAAGCATTCGTTCAGCCTCGCCCATAATATAAGGGAATCGTTTGAAGTCATTTTTGTCAACGCCGAAAGGTTCTATTCTGCCGTTACTTAATGGCCTAAACTGAAATGTGTCGTTATAATCCACAACCTGAGTAGAGTCTGCCTTTTTGCGTTTGTCTTTTACGACATATGGTAATGCTATAAATACAAGTAAGCACAGCACGACAACCGTTCTAAGGACGACCCGTCGACGGAAAAAAAAGCATCTGCCTCCTGCGTGAACCATGGCTATAATCGGTAAGCTGAAAATAAAACATGTTTTGACAGATTCCATTACAAGTAGTACATGGCTACATTTACGTTGCCTGTCGGGGTGCCCGTTATTGTCAGACCTAATAAAATACCAATTATATTTAAAAATGTTATTACTATCTTGATCTTTTCCTTTGAACATCTGATTTGAAAATATAAAGGGGTCATTAATATTTTCATGAATAATATATTATAATACTGAACGATCATAAGTTCTGGACATTAGCGGATAACCATTCATCGAGTAAAGGTCACTTCGACCTTGAATGTCGACCTTGCAATTAAAGAAAAAGGGATCATTTGTTAGTCAGTGTCAATAAGCATATTAAGATTGAAGTGTTTGATTAATTAAGTAGAAGACGTTTTTTCAATTAAAGATCACCACGACTTTTATCTTTGACGAACGTACATCAAAATCCATAGGGGTTATCTATTGATCATAACATATGTGCGTACAACAATTCCCAATATCCATCGGTAACAGCTTTTATGGCCAAGGTATCCTCGATATTGACTTTTGTCCTACTGACATAAACTCACCCTTGTGACGTTACACGAATAAAAAGAGAAATATTATAAATAGTTTGTTCGAAATAAGTTGGGACAAATCACTATCACACGACTTAGAAATACCTAATAGAAACAATGAAAAAATGAAAGTCAAAATCCCTGCTTTTATAGATTGAACAAAGAATAAACCACACCTCCGAAATGTGATAGAATACAGTATACAAAGTATATTGTATTGGATATAACAGCAGTAGATGCACTGAACATATATTTATAAATGTTTATAACTTGATTTTCCTCGTTTCTGGAGATGCACATGGTAAAGGGATATTCATACATGAGCATGGATATTTACAAACACAGTTTTGACAGTACATAATAATTAAACGTGATGATAAGAATTCATTGTTATAGTAAAACATTGTACACATAACGTAAGTTACCTTTGTATTTTAAGCTGCATAGAAGTCTGATAATGAAACGATTTAATAAAAACTATTAAAAACAAAGTAAATTTGTGTGATACCATCAATAGACATCAACACTAAATCCTCAAAATTATTACAATTGAATGTCACTGCTTTTCTTTTGGGAATTCAATCCATTTAATCCCGCTGCTCTGACATACGTGCACGTTTGCAGAATTTAAAGCTCGTGTAAATTCATACTCGCTACCATATCTTGTGTGATGGACTGTAATTGACGGTGTCTAAAAGTTGTGTCGCGTAGGCCTCCATTTTACAGGGCTTTTTCATACAAGGGAAGTAAAAAGTGTATAGTTATCGCAAGGATAAAAACTGCCTTCATATGAGACAATTCGTATTGCCATTCAAATCTGCTTCGTAGAGTTTGTGCTTTGTAGGTTTCATTCATATATAAACATAATGACGATATCAGAGAAATCAAACGTTTTCGTGAAATTGAAGCATACATTACGGTAAAATTGTGCGATAAATTGTGGCATTCGCTGAGCATGCGCACTTCAAAAAGGCGCGGCAACTAAGTGTCCTATCGTTTCAAGAGCTAACATTTTCAAGAACAGAGGCCAGATTCCAAAAAACTGGTAGCGCGTAGAAACGAAATCGGCACTTGGTTGTTCCCTTTAAACGCGTTTAGTAGGAACAAGGGTTAACGTTTAGAACTAAAAATATGATTCAATTGTCCTATATGCACTTTGAAAAGTAGATATATCCCATAAGGTAGGTTAGTCTGTAAAGGTAAAACTAATTGACACACTTATTCTTACTCTTTTCTAGGCATTTTACAGCGGACCTGTCCAAAAAGTCACAGCTCAAGTGTCAACATCTAGCTATAGTGACAACTATTGTTGTAAGTCCTAACCAACACCTGTTCAATAAAAATAGGAACATAAGGACGTGGTCTGTAGACACCCGGTTAATAATTTACCTGCGTAATTATATCATATTTTTAATAGCTTTTAACAACATTTAAATTTACAGAACGATCATTGGTATGCACTGAACATCAATTGCAACAACAAGAAACTGACTTTCCTTCACTTGCATTGTTATCCGTTTTAATCACTAAGTATTTTGCATTTTAATATTCGACAATCAGACAAAACAGATTTATAAAGCCACTGGTCACTAGATCGATATCTATTGTTAACATTTATGACTAACTTAAACAATATTTCCGAAATACGCTACTAGAAAGATGCTTGACACAAAAAAGCTGTTGTAAATTGTTAAATTTGTGTAAAACCCCTTATTTATTTGTAATGGCATTTCAGAAATTGTGTTTTTTTCGCCATATTCCACAACTAAGCAAATACCTTTGGAAACACGATAGATATGTGTACAAGGGACAATTAATTTAAGGTGGAGGGTTAATACCTATCATAAGTAACTTAGATATAACATAACTGGATGGTTTATTTTCTGATGTCCATTGCATACTGATTTAAATAAAAACAATAACAGACATACAAATGGCAATAAGTCGTCTTTCACAAAACTCAGACTGAGGAATACTAACATGTTGCCAACAATATAAATACATCCATTGAAAACAAAATACAAAACCTACCCAATATTACTAAAATCCGAAGTTAATTATCTCTCCATGCACACCTAAAGACACAGTTTATAACTTCATTTCAGTGGGAAAGTTTCTTTCAACTTTCAACTTTTATTCCATAAGTGCTAAGTCCCGCTTTACACAGGAAAAAGGGCAGAGAATATATACAATAACAATACAATCTATGAAACGCATTGAAAAGTGTATCATTCACAGAAGTCCATATATTGTCATCCGAAACGATACGATAAGATTATTGCGTAACACAGTATAACATATCAAAGCTAGGACACATACATGATTTCCTTGAGCAATGAAACATGGATGATATAAAATTATATTGTTGATTTAGTGTAATAGCAATATTGATATTGGTTTCATTTTAATTATTTAATAGCTAATTATTCACCACGAATACTTTTACCATCTTGGCACATCTTATTAAGGTTAAGAGAAGTTTATTTCTGATTGTCTTTTTCATCTTACATTTATTTGTAGACATTTGTTTCAGCCGTCTTTGAAAACGGATGAAAAAAACAGCAAACGTTTTTCTTGTTATATATGTGCTTCATTGAGTTACATCTTTTAATTCTAAATTATTTTGCAAAAGTGTATTCACCATTGCTTGAGTTGAATTTGGTATGTTGCGACTTGGAAAGCAATTTTTACATGTCATAGTTCAACAATATTGACTTTTGGTTCTTTTAATTATGCTTTATTATTGCACATTATTCTATACCTAATATATACGTCTAATCGAAGACGCTTTTTTGAACCACGTGAATATATTTCTGTATTGGGACACACGCGCGTACAATAATCCCATATTTTTTCCGTATTGTATGATTCACAGGTCCTCCCATGTTAAACCTATGAAAAAGACCGAAACTCGTGAAATGGTTCCGAATGAAAATCCGAATCAACAGGCGCTCTAGATAGAGCTCTACGATAAAGCTTCTGTTACTATATGATCAATATTGTCGTTTGTAAACACGGAAGCGATCGTAAACACGGAAGTATTAGTAAATAAATACTAAAATTGTCAGACTCAGAAATAAACGACTTCGTTATTAAACAAGAACCAACAACCACTGACTGTATTGTACAGAACAATTTTAAATGACCATTTTATTCTATATCTAATAATATCCCAAAAATATTCTGTATTGTACAGAAAATGTTAAATTACCTTTTTGTAAGAGACCTTCACCTTTTCGTCATTTAACATACAGAACTAAGAAAGTCATATTGACCTCGCCTAGCAGATCTTCCAATATGACTTTACAAGCTGTACTCGTCCAAATATATATCCGTATTGTACAGAACAATGTCAAATAACCTTTAATTATTTCTAGTTATCGGTTTGACACAATTTAAATGCTATACATATTAGCAGGCAGTTTATATGCGTCGCATCAAAACAATTTGTTTCGAAGGAACATGCTTATAACCTTTTACCATTACTTAAAGCTATATTTTACTACAAGAGAGTAACAAATATTTTGAATACATTAGTATCATATATTTTTACATTATTGTTATTATTACACGCTATCGGATGGGCGTTTAGGGTTCAGAGAAGATGGAATGTATGTCATACAACTGTACAATCTGAACTATGTTGTTATAGATATGCAATGGAATGGTATTTATTCAAAACACGAATTTGAAAAACATAAAACGTTCTTTTTTCTTAAAAATAGGGAAGTGTACCATGTATATGCATTTTTAATTCTTAACTTCATTGATTACCTATCAATTTTCATTGTATGATTAATTAAGGTAAAGTATCAAATTCCTCTTAAACATATTTAGAACGTATCGATCAGGATTTGTTAAGAATGTTCTAGTATTTTCCGTATAAAAAAATCCGTATATAATGTGAGAGAAAGTTCTTGAGTATTTTGAAGTAGTTCTGGAACATTCTTATTTGTTAATTCTTCTCTGGTCATTGTTCTTAGGGTAAACACTAAAGTTTCTTTGAAACGTTGTCTTCTTAAACGTTTTAGACAGTTGTAATAGAGCATCTAAAAAGACTCACCAAAACACCAAAATCAGTGTACAATTTGATGCAGAGCCCATAGGCTGCGCGGATTAAATCTTTGCAAAGATAAAAGAAAATGTTTTTCGAAGTTAAATGTATTAAAAGGATATTAGAAGGTCAAAATGGCGGATTATTCAAAGAACGAATGACCACATTCCTCACAGAACACGGATTTTATGCCTTCAAACGAATTCCATTCGTACGAATCAATTCTGGGGCCATGTTTAAAGCAATAAAAAGGTAATGCTAGGATTACAAGAAATAGTAATTAAAAGTTTTGTTGACGACATTACTGAATTCAGGAAAATGGGAAGATTGGATACATCCATTGGAAAAAACTTTTCAGGAACCTGCGGGAAGGTGAATGACAGCTTAACTTTTAAAATGTACCATTATATACCAAAAGCCTTGCATTTTCGGACATAATTATAAGAAATTGATACCAACTTTTATGGAGATTGCGATATCTTTGACAGAGCTAACAATGAAAAACCATGGGACCAATGAAAACAACCAGTATAAAGTTGAAATAACTACGATGTGAAAAAAATAAAAATGTTGCAAATATTTGTCAAGAAGTACATGAGGATATCTAGTTATCATACACATATTAACATTTAGTAACATAAATACTTCTTACGAATGTTATGCACATGTATCTTATTTTGAACCGTTTACTGGTATAACATGTGTGATATTTGACTAGGTATGAACATTAAACTGTCTAGAAGTAAAAACATACAATATCAATTAGCATCTGCACACAGCCTGTGCATTAGCTGCAACCTCATTATATGGTTTTACAGTTTAATTATTATAAAACTCCTTATGATAATGTGTCCATATGTTGATTATACCCATATTACCATTCACAAGCATTATGCTTTGATTCCCCTTTTCACACCATTATCAAACATATGTCAAAGAGGAGCACAACATATTCCATCAAGACCATGACACTTTGTTGTCAATCTTTCATCAGGTTTTTATTGTACACATGACATCAAATGGTATGTCTGAAAACAGAAAAGATGTATCTTTGTTCTTTGAATATTTTGCATGGCATTAAATTATCTAATACAACAACTAATTAGTTGTGAAATTGTTGTTTACAGTACAGTTCAGTATATTTACAGACTTAGCATCAGATTATCAAATTACCAGATTAAATGGTAATATTGTTTAATAATTCACTGACTACATGCCATAGAAGTCAGAAACATTACATCGAAACTGTTTATTGTACAGGCATTTGTTCATCCGAATTGAAAACCATCCGAAAATATATAAATATCAAGAAATGTTTTAGAGGACATGTTGAACAGCAATGAAAGCAAATCAAATTCCATGTTTAAGATGCACACAATATCAGCGCAATTACTAAATATAACAATAAGCTTACATCTTCTACATTACAAATCCCTTTTTGTGTTGAAAATTCCACACCAGCGAACGTGCTACACGCAATATTAAACTCTCAAATGTTGAAAAAAAGTAAAAATATTCTTAGATATTGATAAAATCTACACCCGCCATCTTGATCGTTAAGTTAACTAGTACCTCCAGCCGGTCGTAGGTACGTCAAAACGTTCAATCTGTGAGAGTGCAGCTTTAACCGAACAACAACGTTGTTGACACGAGGGTCACGGCAATAGCTCTCGTTTTTTCCCTATCAATTAGCAATGTATTAGCAATTTCATTGACAGGATTTTGAGTGGCAAGAAATCATTTGATACGATAACCAATCATGCTTTCAAATAAAAAAAAACATCTAGGTCAAATGTAATCATGGAATTAAAAGTGCCTGTTAGTGGTAATTAACCTACAGGCTAAATTTCTTTAATGTATTGTTTTTCAGAAAATTTGCTTAAACATGAAACTTAACAAAAAATGTGGATGTGATAGACAAATAGACGGACACACAGACAGAGACATAATTAATCTATAGACTTCAATCCAGTCAATCAAATTGATAGAACAACTTGCCATCCCTGAAAGTATATAATTATAGTTAAATGATGCACTTGGTATGTATACTAATGGCCAAAAGTCTTGTCCGGTCTACAAAAACTACAAAATCCAAAAGTCTTGTCCTGTCTACAAAAACTAAAATATCTGGGGGGTTTTATATCGCACACTCATATATTTGGTATCGATGGAAAGAAGACATTAATATGCATTCAATGAAAAAAAAATTTGGAATTTGAGCCAGTACTGCCGGTACAGTAATATGTTGAAAATGGGCATTGAGGATATGCAAGGCACAAATAAACCCATACCGTACACGACTTTTGGTCATGGGTATATGTGAATAGTTGTTTTAAAAAAATGAATACCTGTGAAAGGCACAGTAAGGACTGCTATCATATTGATTTCTAGGCCAATATGGTGAAGTATGGAGCAGAAGCCCATCTTTGACCAGTAGCGTCAAGTCTGGCTGTTGTTGATATGCGAGTTAGTGGATTGCTATCCGTCAAGACCAAACAATGATTCAGAACTAAATTATCAGATTTTTTTTTCAGTGATGGACTACTTAAGGGCTAATAACTCTAGCTTAAAGACGCTGTAGTTTCGCTCAGCTTTATTTAATGCCCTACTGGCATACCCAATAACCCACTTCTTGCCATCCAGTAGCCGATATAAGACCGCTCCCAGTGCCTTTGTCGACGCGTCTGTGTGAAAGGGTTGGGTAAAATCAGGGTGTGCAAGTATCGGTGGTGACGACAACATACCTCATAAACTAACTTCTGATGGTCTTCATACAACTTCCATACGACAATGCTCTTATTGCAATTCCGATAGTGGTCTTATAATTTTACTGTAATCCTTGATAAACCGACGGTAATAGCCCACAAAACCTAAAAAGAATATCAGTTCGTCTGAATTCAATGGATTTGGCCAGTTCTTCACCTTCTCAATCTTGTCAGGGTCTGTCTCAATGACATGTCCTTTTACTACATGTCCAAGAAATTGAATTTTCGGTCTAAAAAGTGGCATTTTTTAGGAGCTAGTTTCATATTGCAGGCTTTAGATTTTTCCAATACAAGATCTAATCGTTCAAGATGTTGTTCAAAAGATTCGCTAAAAATTATAACATCATCCAAATAGACAAGGTAGATTTCCCCATTGAGTTCTCCTAGACAATCCTGGATTACGCGCTGATATGTAGCAGGTGCATTGGTCAAAATAAATGGCATACGATTGTATTCAAAGAACCCAATGGTGCCTACTGTAAATGCTGTGCGTTGTTTATGAATTTCTTCTAGATCCAGTTGATGATTCCCAGACTTCATATCAATATTTTGCTCCAGGAAGGCTATCTATGGTTAGGGTTAGGGTTAGGGTTAAACCTTATGTACGGCTGGCAATTGGCAGCCAGTTAACAGTTGGAAGCAAGCTGACAGCCTGTAGCCAGTTCACAGCTGGCAGCCAGCTGACATTTGGCAGCCAGTTAACAGTTGGTGGACACTTTATACTCAGCCATATAGAGCCTAGCTCGCCCTTTGGCAGCTGGCTTGTGTACGGCTGCAAGCTGGCAATTGGCAGCCAGTAAACAGTTAGCGCCAGCTGGCAGCCTGTGGCCAGTTAACAGTTGGCAGCCAGCTGGCAATTGACAGCCAGCTAGCAGTTGGCAGACACTTTATACTTAGCCAAGTAGAGCCTAGCTCGCCCTTTGGCAGCCGCCTTGTGTACGGCTGCCAGCTGGCAATTGGCAGCCAGCTAACAGTTGGCAGCCAGCTGGCAGCCTGTTAACAGCTAACAGTTGGCAGCCAGCTGGCAATTGACAGCCAGCTAGCAGTTGGCAGACACTTTATACTTAGCCAAGTAGAGCCTAGCTCGCCCTTTGGCAGCCGCCTTGTGTACGGCTGCCAGCTGGCAATTGACAACCAGCTAACAGTTGGCAACCAGCTGGCAGCCTGTTAACAGCTGACAGTTGGCAGCCAGCTGGCAATTGACAGCCAGCTAACAGTTGGCAGCCACTTTATACTTAGCCATGAAGAGCCTAGCTCGACCTTTGGCAGCCGCCTTGTGTACGGCTGCCAGCTGGCAATTGGCAGCCAGCTAACAGTTGGCAACCAGCTGGCAGCCTGTTAACCGCTAACAGTTGGCAACCAGCTGGCAATTGCCAGCTAAAAGTTGGCAGCCACTTTATTTTAAAAAAACACACCTAGGGTTAGGTTAGGGTCACGGGCATATTTTTTTTCCTCCAACTAGCATACCAAAATCATCGTAGGACATGAGTGAACAAATCTCTGGTAGAAACTTAATGGTAAAAAAAAAGAAAAAAAAAGTGTTTTTTTTAACATGCTTGCCTCCTGTGGTTTATTCTGTCTGTCTGTCTGTCTGTCTGTCTGTCTGTCTGTCTGTCTGTCAGGCTGTCTGCAAAGCTGTGATAGGACATGGCTCAGTGTTTGTCAATTTGCTCTACAATGGCATTTGATGAATAGCGGCATTTGTTCAATGGTGGCCTTTGCGAAACAGGGGCAATTTGCTTAACGGTGGCCTTGGCGAAACAGGGGCATTCTGCTCAATGGTGGCCTTTGCGAAACAGGGGCAATTTGCTTGATGAGGACGCTATAGGGCTGTGGTTAGGCCTTATGTGCGGCTGACAGTTGACAGCCAGCTAACAGTTGGCAGTCAGCTGGCAGCCTGTTAACAGCTAACAGTTGGCAGCCAGCTGGCAATTGACAGCCAGCTAACAGTTGGCAGCCACTTTATACTTAGCCATGAAGAGCCTAGCTCGACCTTTGGCAGCCGCCTTGTGTACGGCTGCCAGCTGGCAATTGACAGCCAGCTAACAGTTGGCAGCCAGCTGGCAGCCTGTTAACAGCTAACAGTTGGCAGCCAGCTGGCAATTGACAGCCAGCTAACAGTTGGCAGCCACTTTATACTTAGCCATGAAGAGCATAGCCCGACCTTTGGCAGCCGCCATGTGTACGGCTGCCAGCTGGCAATTGGCAGCCAGCTAACAGTTGGCAGTCAGCTGGCAGCCTGTTAACAGCTAACAGTTGGCAGCCAGCTGGCAACTGACAGCCAGCTAACAGTTGGCAGCCACTTTATACTTAGCCATGAAGAGCCTAGCTCGACCTTTGGCAGCCGCCTTGTGTACGGCTGCCAGCTGGCAATTGGCAGCCAGCTAACAGTTGGAAGCCAGCTGGCAGCCTGTTAACAGCTAACAGTTGGCAGCCAGCTGGCAATTGACAGCCAGCTAACAGTTGGCAGCCACTTTATACTTAGCCATGAAGAGCCTAGCTCGACCTTTGGCAGCCGCCTTGTGTACGGCTGCCAGCTGGCAATTGGCAGCCAGCTAACAGTTGGAAGCCAGCTGGCAGCCTGTTAACAGCTAACAGTTGGCAGCCAGCTGGCAATTGACAGCCAGCTAACAGTTGGCAGCCACTTTATACTTAGCCATGAAGAGCCTAGCTCGACCTTTGGCAGCCGCCTTGTGTACGGCTGACAGCTGACAATTGGCAGCCAGCTGGCAATTGACAGCCAGCTAACAGTTGGCAGCCAGCTGGCAATTTATTTTAAAAGCAAAATACACCTAGGGTTAGGCTAGGGTTACGGACATAGATTTTGTAAAAAAAACAAAGTGTATCCAGCGTACATTCCTAAATCATCGTAGGACATTAGTGAACATATTTGTATAGTGTACTTAACTCATGTTTGGCAAAAAAAAAAAAAAAAAAAAAAATCGTTTTTTTTTAACATGCTTGCCTCCTGTGGTTTATTCTGTCTGTCTGTCTGTCTGTCTGTCTGTCTGTCTGTCTGTCTGTCTGTCTGTCTGTCTGTCTGTCTGTCTGTCTGTCTGTCTGTCTGTCTGTCAGGCTGTCTGTCAGGCTGTCTGCAAAGCTGTGATAGGACATGGCTCAGTGTTTGTCAATTTGCTCTACAATGGCATTTGATGAATAGCGGCATTTGTTCAATGGTGGCCTTTGCGAAACAGGGGCAATTTGCTTAACGGTGGCCTTGGCGAAACAGGGGCATTCTGCTCAATGGTGGCCTTTGCGAAACAGGGGCAATCTGCTTGATGAGGACGCTATAGGGCTGTGGTTAGGCCTTATGTGCGGCTGACAGTTGACAGCCAGCTAACAGTTGGCAGCCAGCTGGCAGCCTGTTAACAGCTAACAGTTGGCAGCCAGCTGGCAATTGACAGCCAGCTAACAGTTGGCAGCCACTTTAAACTTAGCCATGAAGAGCCTAGCTCGACCTTTGGCAGCCGCCTTGTGTACGGCTGCCAGCTGGCAATTGACAGCCAGCTAACAGTTGGTAGCCAGCTGGCTGCCTGTTAACAGCTAACAGTTGGCAGCCAGCTGGCAATTGACAGCCAGCTAACAGTTGGCAGCCACTTTATACTTAGCCATGAAGAGCCTAGCTCGACCTTTGGCAGCCGCCTTGTGTACGGCTGCCAGCTGGCAATTGGCAGCCAGCTAACAGTTGGCAGCCAGTTGGCAGCCTGTTAACAGCTAACAGTTGGCAGCCAGCTGGCAATTGACAGCCAGCTAACAGTTGGCAGCCACTTTAAACTTAGCCATGAAGAGCCTAGCTCGACCTTTGGCAGCCGCCTTGTGTACGGCTGCCAGCTGGCAATTGACAGCCAGCTAACAGTTGGCAGCCTGCTGGCAGCCTGTTAACAGCTAACAGTTGGCAGCCAGCTGGCAATTGACAGCCAGCTAACAGTTGGCAGGCAGGCAATTTATTTTAAAAGCAAAATACACCTAGGGTTAGGCTAGGGTTACGGACATAGATTTTATAAAAAAAAAAAATGTGTATCCAGCGTACATCCCAAAATCATCGTAGGACATTAGTGAACATATTTGTATAGTGTACTTAACTCATGTTTGGCAAAACACTTAAAAAAAAAAAAAAAAAAAAAAAAAAAAAAAAAACGATTTTTTTTTTTAAACATGATTGCCTCCTGTGGTTTATTCTGTCTGTCTGTCTGTCTGTCTGTCTGTCTGTCTGTCTGTCTGTCTGTCTGTCTGTCTGTCAGGCTGTCTGTCAGGCTGTCTGCAAAGCTGTGATAGGACATGGCTCAGTGTTTGTCAATTTGCTCTACAATGGCATTTGATGAATAGCGGCATTTGTTCAATGGTGGCCTTTGCGAAACAGGGGCAATTTGCTTAACGGTGGCCTTGGCGAAACAGGGGCATTCTGCTCAATGGTGGCCTTTGCGAAACAGGGGCAATTTGCTTGATGAGGACGCTATAGGGTTAGGGTTAGGGTTAGGGTTAGGGTTAGGGTTAGGGTTAGGGTTAGGGTTAGGGTTAGGGTTAGGGTTAGGGTTAGGGTTAGGGTTAGGGTTAGGGTTTTGCACGGGAATATGCAGTCCGAAACGGGAATATGCAGTCCCAAACGGGAAAATGCAGATTTAGGCACTTTACAGTTGGCAACCAGCTGCCAATTGGCAGCCATTTTACAGTTGGCATCCAGCTGACAATTTGCAGCTGGCAATTGGCAGCCAGTTGACAGTATACAGCCGCTTTGGCAGCCGCCTTGTGAACGTCTGCCAGCTGGCAATTGGCAGCCAGCTAACAGTTGGCAACCAGCTGTTAACAGCTAACAGTTGGCAGCCAGCTGGCAATTGGCAGCCGGCTGACAATTGGCAGCTGGCAATTGGCAGCCGGTTGACAGTATACAGCCGCTTTGGCAGCCGCCTTGTGAACGGCTGCCAGCTGGCAATTGGCAGCCAGCTAACAGTTGGCAACCAGCTGTTAACAGCTAACAGTTGGCAGCCAGCTGGCAATTGGCAGCCGGCTGACAATTGGCAGCTGGCAATTGGCAGCCAGTTGACAGTATACAGCCGCTTTGGCAGCCGCCTTGTGAACGGCTGCCAGCTGGCAATTGGCAGCCAGCTAACAGTTGGCAACCAGCTGTTAACAGCTAACAGTTGGCAGCCAGCTGGCAATTGGCAGCCGGCTGACAATTGCCAGCTGGCAATTGGCAGCCAGTTGACAGTATACAGCCGCTTTGGCAGCCGCCTTGTGAACGGCTGCCAGCTGGCAATTGGCAGCCAGCTAACAGTTGGCAACCAGCTGTTAACAGCTAACAGTTGGCAGCCAGCTGGCAATTGACAGCCAGCTAACAGTTGGCAGCCACTTTAAACTTAGCCATGAAGAGCCTAGCTCGACCTTTGGCAGCCGCCTTGTGAACGGCTGCCAGCTGGCAATTGGCAGCCAGCTAACAGTTGGCAACCAGCTGTTAACAGCTAACAGTTGGCAGCCAGCTGGCAATTGACAGCCAGCTAACAGTTGGCAGCCACTTTAAACTTAGCCATGAAGAGCCTAGCTCGACCTTTGGCAGCCGCCTTGTGTACGGCTGCCAGCTGGCAATTGGCAGCCAGCTAACAGTTGGCAGCCAGCTGGCAGCCTGTTAACAGCTAACAGTTGGCAGCCAGCTGGCAATTGACAGCCAGCTAACAGTTGGCAGGCAGGCAATTTATTTTAAAAGCAAAATACACCTAGGGTTAGGCTAGGGTTACGGACATAGATTTTATAAAAAAAAAAAAGTGCATCCAGCGTACATTCCAAAATCATCGTAGGACATTAGTGAACATATTTGTATAGTATACTTAACTCATGTTTGGCAAAACACTTAAAAAAAAAAAAAAAAAAAAAAAAAAAAAAAAACGATTTTTTTTTTAACATGCTTGCCTCCTGTGGTTTATTCTGTCTGTCTGTCTGTCTGTCTGTCTGTCTGTCTGTCTGTCTGTCTGTCTGTCTGTCTGTCTGTCTGTCAGGCTGTCTGTCAGGCTGTCTGCAAAGCTGTGATAGGACATGGCTCAGTGTTTGTCAATTTGCTCTACAATGGCATTTGATGAATAGCGGCAATTTGTTCAATGGTGGCCTTTGCGAAACAGGGGCAATTTGCTTAACGGTGGCCTTTGCGAAACAGGGGCATTCTGCTCAATGGTGGCCTTTGCGAAACAGGGGCAATTTGCTCTACAACGGCAATTGATGAGTAGCTGCATTTTGTTCAATGGTGGCCTTTGCTATAAACAGGGGCAATTTGCTTAACGGTGGCCTTTTCACCTGCAGAATGAGGCCGCAAATAGGATTTTGGTTGAAACGGGAATATGCAGTCCGGGACTGCATATTCCCGTTTCGGACTGCATATTCCCGTCAAACTAGGATTAGGGTTAGGGTTAGGGTTAGGGTTAGGGTTAGGGTTAGGGTTAGGGTTAGGGTTAGGGTTAGGGTTAGGGTTTTGCACGGGAATATGCAGTCCGAAACGGGAATATGCAGTCCCAAACGGGAAAATGCAGATTTAGGCACTTTACAGTTGGCAACCAGCTGCCAATTGGCAGCCAGTTTACAGTTGGCATCCAGCTGACAATTTGCAGCTGGCAATTGGCAGCCAGTTGACAGTATACAGCCGCTTTGGCAGCCGCCTTGTGAACGTCTGCCAGCTGGCAATTGGCAGCCAGCTAACAGTTGGCAACCAGCTGTTAACAGCTAACAGTTGGCAGCCAGCTGGCAATTGGCAGCCGGCTGACAATTGGCAGCTGGCAATTGGCAGCCGGTTGACAGTATACAGCCGCTTTGGCAGCCGCCTTGTGAACGGCTGCCAGCTGGCAATTGGCAGCCAGCTAACAGTTGGCAACCAGCTGTTAACAGCTAACAGTTGGCAGCCAGCTGGCAATTGGCAGCCGGCTGACAATTGGCAGCTGACAATTGGCAGCCAGTTGACAGTATACAGCCGCTTTGGCAGCCGCCTTGTGAACGGCTGCCAGCTGGCAATTGGCAGCCAGCTAACAGTTGGCAACCAGCTGTTAACAGCTAACAGTTGGCAGCCAGCTGGCAATTGGCAGCCGGCTGACAATTGCCAGCTGGCAATTGGCAGCCAGTTGACAGTATACAGCCGCTTTGGCAGCCGCCTTGTGAACGGCTGCCAGGTGGCAATTGGCAGCCAGCTAACAGTTGGCAACCAGCTGTTAACAGCTAACAGTTGGCAGCCAGCTGGCAATTGACAGCCAGCTAACAGTTGGCAGCCACTTTAAACTTAGCCATGAAGAGCCTAGCTCGACCTTTGGCAGCCGCCTTGTGAACGGCTGCCAGCTGGCAATTGGCAGCCAGCTAACAGTTGGCAACCAGCTGTTAACAGCTAACAGTTGGCAGCCAGCTGGCAATTGACAGCCAGCTAACAGTTGGCAGCCACTTTAAACTTAGCCATGAAGAGCCTAGCTCGACCTTTGGCAGCCGCCTTGTGTACGGCTGCCAGCTGGCAATTGGCAGCCAGCTAACAGTTGGCAGCCAGCTGGCAGCCTGTTAACAGCTAACAGTTGGCATCCAGCTGGCAATTGACAGCCAGCTAACAGTTGGCAGGCAGGCAATTTATTTTAAAAGCAAAATACACCTAGGGTTAGGCTAGGGTTACGGACATAGATTTTATAAAAAAATAAAAGTGCATCCAGCGTACATTCCAAAATCATCGTAGGACATTAGTGAACATATTTGTATAGTATACTTAACTCATGTTTGGCAAAACACTTAAAAAAAAAAAAAAAAAAAAAAAAAAAAAAAAAACGATTTTTTTTTAACATGCTTGCCTCCTGTGGTTTATTCTGTCTGTCTGTCTGTCTGTCTGTCTGTCTGTCTGTCTGTCTGTCTGTCTGTCTGTCTGTCTGTCTGTCTGTCTGTCAGGCTGTCTGTCAGGCTGTCTGCAAAGCTGTGATAGGACATGGCTCAGTGTTTGTCAATTTGCTCTACAATGGCATTTGATGAATAGCGGCAATTTGTTCAATGGTGGCCTTTGCGAAACAGGGGCAATTTGCTTAACGGTGGCCTTTGCGAAACAGGGGCATTCTGCTCAATGGTGGCCTTTGCGAAACAGGGGCAATTTGCTCTACAACGGCAATTGATGAGTAGCTGCATTTTGTTCAATGGTGGCCTTTGCTATAAACAGGGGCAATTTGCTTAACGGTGGCCTTTTCACCTGCAGAATGAGGCCGCAAATAGGATTTTGGTTGAAACGGGAATATGCAGTCCGGGACTGCATATTCCCGTTTCGGACTGCATATTCCCGTCAAACTAGGATTAGGGTTAGGGTTAGGGTTAGGGTTAGGGTTAGGGTTAGGGTTAGGGTTAGGGTTAGGGTTAGGGTTAGGGTTTTGCACGGGAATATGCAGTCCGAAACGGGAATATGCAGTCCGAAACGGGAAAATGCAGATTTAGGCACTTTACAGTTGGCAACCAGCTGCCAATTGGCAGCCAGTTTACAGTTGGCATCCAGCTGACAATTGGCAGCTGGCAATTGGCAGCCAGTTGACAGTATACAGCCGCTTTGGCAGCCGCCTTGTGAACGTCTGCCAGCTGGCAATTGGCAGCCAGCTAACAGTTGGCAACCAGCTGTTAACAGCTAACAGTTGGCAGCCAGCTGGCAATTGGCAGCCGGCTGACAACTGGCAGCTGGCAATTGGCAGCCGGTTGACAGTATACAGCCGCTTTGGCAGCCGCCTTGTGAACGGCTGCCAGCTGGCAATTGGCAGCCAGCTAACAGTTGGCAACCAGCTGTTAACAGCTAACAGTTGGCAGCCAGCTGGCAATTGGCAGCCGGCTGACAATTGGCAGCTGACAATTGGCAGCCAGTTGACAGTATACAGCCGCTTTGGCAGCCGCCTTGTGAACGGCTGCCAGCTGGCAATTGGCAGCCAGCTAACAGTTGGCAACCAGCTGTTAACAGCTAACAGTTGACAGCCAGCTGGCAATTGGCAGCTGGCTGCCAATTGCCAGCTGCCAATTGGCAGCCAGTTGACAGTATACAGCCGCTTTGGCAGCCGCCTTGTGAACGGCTGCCAGGTGGCAATTGGCAGCCAGCTAACAGTTGGCAACCAGCTGTTAACAGCTAACAGTTGGCAGCCAGCTGGCAATTGACAGCCAGCTAACAGTTGGCAGCCACTTTAAACTTAGCCATGAAGAGCCTAGCTCGACCTTTGGCAGCCGCCTTGTGAACGGCTGCCAGCTGGCAATTGGCAGCCAGCTAACAGTTGGCAACCAGCTGTTAACAGCTAACAGTTGGCAGCCAGCTGGCAATTGGCAGCCGGCTGACAACTGGCAGCTGGCAATTGGCAGCCAGTTGACAGTATACAGCCGCTTTGGCAGCCGCCTTGTGAACGGCTGCCAGCTGGCAATTGGCAGCCAGCTAACAGTTGGCAACCAGCTGTTAACAGCTAACAGTTGGCAGCCAGCTGGCAATTGGCAGCCGGCTGACAATTGGCAGCTGGCAATTGGCAGCCAGTTGACAGTATACAGCCGCTTTGGCAGCCGCCTTGTGAACGGCTGCCAGCTGGCAATTGGCAGCCAGCTAACAGTTGGCAACCAGCTGTTAACAGCTAACAGTTGGCAGCCAGCTGGCAATTGGCAGCCGGCTGCCAATTGCCAGCTGGCAATTGGCAGCCAGTTGACAGTATACAGCCGCTTTGGCAGCCGCCTTGTGAACGGCTGCCAGGTGGCAATTGGCAGCCAGCTAACAGTTGGCAACCAGCTGTTAACAGCTAACAGTTGGCAGCCAGCTGGCAATTGACAGCCAGCTAACAGTTGGCAGCCACTTTAAACTTAGCCATGAAGAGCCTAGCTCGACCTTTGGCAGCCGCCTTGTGAACGGCTGCCAGCTGGCAATTGGCAGCCAGCTAACAGTTGGCAACCAGCTGTTAACAGCTAACAGTTGGCAGCCAGCTGGCAATTGGCAGCCGGCTGACAATTGCCAGCTGGCAATTGGCAGCCAGTTGACAGTATACAGCCGCTTTGGCAGCCGCCTTGTGAACGGCTGCCAGGTGGCAATTGGCAGCCAGCTAACAGTTGGCAACCAGCTGTTAACAGCTAACAGTTGGCAGCCAGCTGGCAATTGACAGCCAGCTAACAGTTGGCAGCCACTTTAAACTTAGCCATGAAGAGCCTAGCTCGACCTTTGGCAGCCGCCTTGTGAACGGCTGCCAGCTGGCAATTGGCAGCCAGCTAACAGTTGGCAACCAGCTGTTAACAGCTAACAGTTGGCAGCCAGCTGGCAATTGACAGCCAGCTAACAGTTGGCAGCCACTTTAAACTTAGCCATGAAGAGCCTAGCTCGACCTTTGGCAGCCGCCTTGTGTACGGCTGCCAGCTGGCAATTGGCAGCCAGCTAACAGTTGGAAGCCAGCTGGCAGCCTGTTAACAGCTAACAGTTGGCAGCCAGCTGGCAATTGACAGCCAGCTAACAGTTGGCAGGCAGGCAATTTATTTTAAAAGCAAAATACACCTAGGGTTAGGCTAGGGTTACGGACATAGATTTTATAAAAAAATAAAAGTGCATCCAGCGTACATTCCAAAATCATCGTAGGACATTAGTGAACATATTTGTATAGTATACTTAACTCATGTTTGGCAAAACACTTAAAAAAAAAAAAAAAAAAAAAAAAAAAAAAAAACGATTTTTTTTTAACATGCTTGCCTCCTGTGGTTTATTCTGTCTGTCTGTCTGTCTGTCTGTCTGTCTGTCTGTCTGTCTGTCTGTCTGTCTGTCTGTCTGTCTGTCTGTCAGGCTGTCTGTCAGGCTGTCTGCAAAGCTGTGATAGGACATGGCTCAGTGTTTGTCAATTTGCTCTACAATGGCATTTGATTAATAGCGGCAATTTGTTCAATGGTGGCCTTTGCGAAACAGGGGCAATTTGCTTAACGGTGGCCTTTGCGAAACAGGGGCATTCTGCTCAATGGTGGCCTTTGCGAAACAGGGGCAATTTGCTCTACAACGGCAATTGATGAGTAGCTGCATTTTGTTCAATGGTGGCCTTTGCTATAAACAGGGGCAATTTGCTTAACGGTGGCCTTTTCACCTGCAGAATGAGGCCGCAAATAGGATTTTGGTTGAAACGGGAATATGCAGTCCGGGACTGCATATTCCCGTTTCGGACTGCATATTCCCGTCAAACTAGGATTAGGGTTAGGGTTAGGGTTAGGGTTAGGGTTAGGGTTAGGGTTAGGGTTAGGGTTAGGGTTAGGGTTAGGGTTTTGCACGGGAATATGCAGTCCGAAACGGGAATATGCAGTCCCAAACGGGAAAATGCAGATTTAGGCACTTTACAGTTGGCAACCAGCTGCCAATTGGCAGCCAGTTTACAGTTGGCATCCAGCTGACAATTGGCAGCTGGCAATTGGCAGCCAGTTGACAGTATACAGCCGCTTTGGCAGCCGCCTTGTGAACGGCTGCCAGCTGGCAATTGGCAGCCAGCTAACAGTTGGCAACCAGCTGTTAACAGCTAACAGTTGGCAGCCAGCTGGCAATTGGCAGCCGGCTGACAATTGGCAGCTGGCAATTGGCAGCCAGTTGACAGTATACAGCCGCTTTGGCAGCCGCCTTGTGAACGGCTGCCAGCTGGCAATTGGCAGCCAGCTAACAGTTGGCAACCAGCTGTTAACAGCTAACAGTTGGCAGCCAGCTGGCAATTGGCAGCCGGCTGCCAATTGCCAGCTGGCAATTGGCAGCCAGTTGACAGTATACAGCCGCTTTGGCAGCCGCCTTGTGAACGGCTGCCAGGTGGCAATTGGCAGCCAGCTAACAGTTGGCAACCAGCTGTTAACAGCTAACAGTTGGCAGCCAGCTGGCAATTGACAGCCAGCTAACAGTTGGCAGCCACTTTAAACTTAGCCATGAAGAGCCTAGCTCGACCTTTGGCAGCCGCCTTGTGAACGGCTGCCAGCTGGCAATTGGCAGCCAGCTAACAGTTGGCAACCAGCTGTTAACAGCTAACAGTTGGCAGCCAGCTGGCAATTGACAGCCAGCTAACAGTTGGCAGCCACTTTAAACTTAGCCATGAAGAGCCTAGCTCGACCTTTGGCAGCCGCCTTGTGTACGGCTGCCAGCTGGCAATTGGCAGCCAGCTAACAGTTGGAAGCCAGCTGGCAGCCTGTTAACAGCTAACAGTTGGCAGCCAGCTGGCAATTGACAGCCAGCTAACAGTTGGCAGGCAGGCAATTTATTTTAAAAGCAAAATACACCTAGGGTTAGGCTAGGGTTACGGACATAGATTTTATAAAAAAATAAAAGTGCATCCAGCGTACATTCCAAAATCATCGTAGGACATTAGTGAACATATTTGTATAGTATACTTAACTCATGTTTGGCAAAACAAAAAAAAAAAAACGATTTTTTTTTAACATGCTTGCCTCCTGTGGTTTATTCTGTCTGTCTGTCTGTCTGTCTGTCTGTCTGTCTGTCTGTCTGTCTGTCTGTCTGTCTGTCTGTCTGTCTGTCAGGCTGTCTGTCAGGCTGTCTGCAAAGCTGTGATAGGACATGGCTCAGTGTTTGTCAATTTGCTCTACAATGGCATTTGATGAATAGCGGCAATTTGTTCAATGGTGGCCTTTGCGAAACAGGGGCAATTTGCTTAACGGTGGCCTTTGCGAAACAGGGGCATTCTGCTCAATGGTGGCCTTTGCGAAACAGGGGCAATTTGCTCTACAACGGCAATTGATGAGTAGCTGCATTTTGTTCAATGGTGGCCTTTGCTATAAACAGGGGCAATTTGCTTAACGGTGGCCTTTTCACCTGCAGCAATTGGCAATTGACAGCCAGCTAACAGTTGGCAGCCACTTTAAACTTAGCCATGAAGAGCCTAGCTCGACCTTTGGCAGCCGCCTTGTGAACGGCTGCCAGCTGGCAATTGGCAGCCAGCTAACAGTTGGCAACCAGCTGTTAACAGCTAACAGTTGGCAGCCAGCTGGCAATTGGCAGCCGGCTGACAATTGCCAGCTGGCAATTGGCAGCCAGTTGACAGTATACAGCCGCTTTGGCAGCCGCCTTGTGAACGGCTGCCAGGTGGCAATTGGCAGCCAGCTAACAGTTGGTAACCAGCTGTTAACAGCTAACAGTTGGCAGCCAGCTGGCAATTGACAGCCAGCTAACAGTTGGCAGCCACTTTAAACTTAGCCATGAAGAGCCTAGCTCGACCTTTGGCAGCCGCCTTGTGAACGGCTGCCAGCTGGCAATTGGCAGCCAGCTAACAGTTGGCAACCAGCTGTTAACAGCTAACAGTTGGCAGCCAGCTGGCAATTGACAGCCAGCTAACAGTTGGCAGCCACTTTAAACTTAGCCATGAAGAGCCTAGCTCGACCTTTGGCAGCCGCCTTGTGTACGGCTGCCAGCTGGCAATTGGCAGCCAGCTAACAGTTGGAAGCCAGCTGGCAGCCTGTTAACAGCTAACAGTTGGCAGCCAGCTGGCAATTGACAGCCAGCTAACAGTTGGCAGGCAGGCAATTTATTTTAAAAGCAAAATACACCTAGGGTTAGGCTAGGGTTACGGACATAGATTTTATAAAAAAATAAAAGTGCATCCAGCGTACATTCCAAAATCATCGTAGGACATTAGTGAACATATTTGTATAGTATACTTAACTCATGTTTGGCAAAACAAAAAAAAAAAACGATTTTTTTTTAACATGCTTGCCTCCTGTGGTTTATTCTGTCTGTCTGTCTGTCTGTCTGTCTGTCTGTCTGTCTGTCTGTCTGTCTGTCTGTCTGTCTGTCTGTCTGTCAGGCTGTCTGTCAGGCTGTCTGCAAAGCTGTGATAGGACATGGCTCAGTGTTTGTCAATTTGCTCTACAATGGCATTTGATGAATAGCGGCAATTTGTTCAATGGTGGCCTTTGCGAAACAGGGGCAATTTGCTTAACGGTGGCCTTTGCGAAACAGGGGCATTCTGCTCAATGGTGGCCTTTGCGAAACAGGGGCAATTTGCTCTACAACGGCAATTGATGAGTAGCTGCATTTTGTTCAATGGTGGCCTTTGCTATAAACAGGGGCAATTTGCTTAACGGTGGCCTTTTCACCTGCAGCAATTGGCAATTGACAGCCAGCTAACAGTTGGCAGCCACTTTAAACTTAGCCATGAAGAGCCTAGCTCGACCTTTGGCAGCCGCCTTGTGAACGGCTGCCAGCTGGCAATTGGCAGCCAGCTAACAGTTGGCAACCAGCTGTTAACAGCTAACAGTTGGCAGCCAGCTGGCAATTGGCAGCCGGCTGACAATTGCCAGCTGGCAATTGGCAGCCAGTTGACAGTATACAGCCGCTTTGGCAGCCGCCTTGTGAACGGCTGCCAGGTGGCAATTGGCAGCCAGCTAACAGTTGGCAACCAGCTGTTAACAGCTAACAGTTGGCAGCCAGCTGGCAATTGACAGCCAGCTAACAGTTGGCAGCCACTTTAAACTTAGCCATGAAGAGCCTAGCTCGACCTTTGGCAGCCGCCTTGTGAACGGCTGCCAGCTGGCAATTGGCAGCCAGCTAACAGTTGGCAACCAGCTGTTAACAGCTAACAGTTGGCAGCCAGCTGGCAATTGACAGCCAGCTAACAGTTGGCAGCCACTTTAAACTTAGCCATGAAGAGCCTAGCTCGACCTTTGGCAGCCGCCTTGTGTACGGCTGCCAGCTGGCAATTGGCAGCCAGCTAACAGTTGGAAGCCAGCTGGCAGCCTGTTAACAGCTAACAGTTGGCAGCCAGCTGGCAATTGACAGCCAGCTAACAGTTGGCAGGCAGGCAATTTATTTTAAAAGCAAAATACACCTAGGGTTAGGCTAGGGTTACGGACATAGATTTTATAAAAAAATAAAAGTGCATCCAGCGTACATTCCAAAATCATCGTAGGACATTAGTGAACATATTTGTATAGTGTACTTAACTCATGTTTGGCAAAACACTTAAAAAAAAAAAAAAAAAAAAAAAAAAAAAAAAAACGATTTTTTTTTAACATGCTTGCCTCCTGTGGTTTATTCTGTCTGTCTGTCTGTCTGTCTGTCTGTCTGTCTGTCTGTCTGTCTGTCTGTCTGTCTGTCTGTCTGTCTGTCAGGCTGTCTGTCAGGCTGTCTGCAAAGCTGTGATAGGACATGGCTCAGTGTTTGTCAATTTGCTCTACAATGGCATTTGATGAATAGCGGCAATTTGTTCAATGGTGGCCTTTGCGAAACAGGGGCAATTTGCTTAACGGTGGCCTTTGCGAAACAGGGGCATTCTGCTCAATGGTGGCCTTTGCGAAACAGGGGCAATTTGCTCTACAACGGCAATTGATGAGTAGCTGCATTTTGTTCAATGGTGGCCTTTGCTATAAACAGGGGCAATTTGCTTAACGGTGGCCTTTTCACCTGCAGAATGAGGCCGCAAATAGGATTTTGGTTGAAACGGGAATATGCAGTCCGGGACTGCATATTCCCGTTTCGGACTGCATATTCCCGTCAAACTAGGATTAGGGTTAGGGTTAGGGTTAGGGTTAGGGTTAGGGTTAGGGTTAGGGTTAGGGTTAGGGTTAGGGTTAGGGTTTTGCACGGGAATATGCAGTCCGAAACGGGAATATGCAGTCCCAAACGGGAAAATGCAGATTTAGGCACTTTACAGTTGGCAACCAGCTGCCAATTGGCAGCCATTTTACAGTTGGCATCCAGCTGACAATTTGCAGCTGGCAATTGGCAGCCAGTTGACAGTATACAGCCGCTTTGGCAGCCGCCTTGTGAACGTCTGCCAGCTGGCAATTGGCAGCCAGCTAACAGTTGGCAACCAGCTGTTAACAGCTAACAGTTGGCAGCCAGCTGGCAATTGGCAGCCGGCTGACAACTGGCAGCTGGCAATTGGCAGCCGGTTGACAGTATACAGCCGCTTTGGCAGCCGCCTTGTGAACGGCTGCCAGCTGGCAATTGGCAGCCAGCTAACAGTTGGCAACCAGCTGTTAACAGCTAACAGTTGGCAGCCAGCTGGCAATTGGCAGCCGGCTGACAATTGGCAGCTGACAATTGGCAGCCAGTTGACAGTATACAGCCGCTTTGGCAGCCGCCTTGTGAACGGCTGCCAGCTGGCAATTGGCAGCCAGCTAACAGTTGGCAACCAGCTGTTAACAGCTAACAGTTGGCAGCCAGCTGGCAATTGGCAGCCGGCTGACAATTGCCAGCTGGCAATTGGCAGCCAGTTGACAGTATACAGCCGCTTTGGCAGCCGCCTTGTGAACGGCTGCCAGGTGGCAATTGGCAGCCAGCTAACAGTTGGCAACCA
The DNA here is from genome assembly GCF_026914265.1 of Mya arenaria. NCBI lineage: Eukaryota > Metazoa > Mollusca > Bivalvia > Myida > Myidae > Mya > Mya arenaria. The sequence continues at coordinate 74,730,279 of NC_069129.1, forward strand.
GCTGTTAACAGCTAACAGTTGGCAGCCAGCTGGCAATTGACAGCCAGCTAACAGTTGGCAGCCACTTTAAACTTAGCCATGAAGAGCCTAGCTCGACCTTTGGCAGCCGCCTTGTGAACGGCTGCCAGCTGGCAATTGGCAGCCAGCTAACAGTTGGCAACCAGCTGTTAACAGCTAACAGTTGGCAGCCAGCTGGCAATTGACAGCCAGCTAACAGTTGGCAGCCACTTTAAACTTAGCCATGAAGAGCCTAGCTCGACCTTTGGCAGCCGCCTTGTGTACGGCTGCCAGCTGGCAATTGGCAGCCAGCTAACAGTTGGAAGCCAGCTGGCAGCCTGTTAACAGCTAACAGTTGGCAGCCAGCTGGCAATTGACAGCCAGCTAACAGTTGGCAGGCAGGCAATTTATTTTAAAAGCAAAATACACCTAGGGTTAGGCTAGGGTTACGGACATAGATTTTATAAAAAAATAAAAGTGCATCCAGCGTACATTCCAAAATCATCGTAGGACATTAGTGAACATATTTGTATAGTATACTTAACTCATGTTTGGCAAAACACTTAAAAAAAAAAAAAAAAAAAAAAAAAAAAAAAACGATTTTTTTTTTAACATGCTTGCCTCCTGTGGTTTATTCTGTCTGTCTGTCTGTCTGTCTGTCTGTCTGTCTGTCTGTCTGTCTGTCTGTCTGTCTGTCTGTCTGTCTGTCAGGCTGTCTGTCAGGCTGTCTGCAAAGCTGTGATAGGACATGGCTCAGTGTTTGTCAATTTGCTCTACAATGGCATTTGATTAATAGCGGCAATTTGTTCAATGGTGGCCTTTGCGAAACAGGGGCAATTTGCTTAACGGTGGCCTTTGCGAAACAGGGGCATTCTGCTCAATGGTGGCCTTTGCGAAACAGGGGCAATTTGCTCTACAACGGCAATTGATGAGTAGCTGCATTTTGTTCAATGGTGGCCTTTGCTATAAACAGGGGCAATTTGCTTAACGGTGGCCTTTTCACCTGCAGAATGAGGCCGCAAATAGGATTTTGGTTGAAACGGGAATATGCAGTCCGGGACTGCATATTCCCGTTTCGGACTGCATATTCCCGTCAAACTAGGATTAGGGTTAGGGTTAGGGTTAGGGTTAGGGTTAGGGTTAGGGTTAGGGTTAGGGTTAGGGTTAGGGTTAGGGTTTTGCACGGGAATATGCAGTCCGAAACGGGAATATGCAGTCCCAAACGGGAAAATGCAGATTTAGGCACTTTACAGTTGGCAACCAGCTGCCAATTGGCAGCCAGTTTACAGTTGGCATCCAGCTGACAATTGGCAGCTGGCAATTGGCAGCCAGTTGACAGTATACAGCCGCTTTGGCAGCCGCCTTGTGAACGGCTGCCAGCTGGCAATTGGCAGCCAGCTAACAGTTGGCAACCAGCTGTTAACAGCTAACAGTTGGCAGCCAGCTGGCAATTGGCAGCCGGCTGACAATTGGCAGCTGACAATTGGCAGCCAGTTGACAGTATACAGCCGCTTTGGCAGCCGCCTTGTGAACGGCTGCCAGCTGGCAATTGGCAGCCAGCTAACAGTTGGCAACCAGCTGTTAACAGCTAACAGTTGGCAGCCAGCTGGCAATTGGCAGCCGGCTGACAATTGCCAGCTGGCAATTGGCAGCCAGTTGACAGTATACAGCCGCTTTGGCAGCCGCCTTGTGAACGGCTGCCAGGTGGCAATTGGCAGCCAGCTAACAGTTGGCAACCAGCTGTTAACAGCTAACAGTTGGCAGCCAGCTGGCAATTGACAGCCAGCTAACAGTTGGCAGCCACTTTAAACTTAGCCATGAAGAGCCTAGCTCGACCTTTGGCAGCCGCCTTGTGAACGGCTGCCAGCTGGCAATTGGCAGCCAGCTAACAGTTGGCAACCAGCTGTTAACAGCTAACAGTTGGCAGCCAGCTGGCAATTGACAGCCAGCTAACAGTTGGCAGCCACTTTAAACTTAGCCATGAAGAGCCTAGCTCGACCTTTGGCAGCCGCCTTGTGTACGGCTGCCAGCTGGCAATTGGCAGCCAGCTAACAGTTGGAAGCCAGCTGGCAGCCTGTTAACAGCTAACAGTTGGCAGCCAGCTGGCAATTGACAGCCAGCTAACAGTTGGCAGGCAGGCAATTTATTTTAAAAGCAAAATACACCTAGGGTTAGGCTAGGGTTACGGACATAGATTTTATAAAAAAATAAAAGTGCATCCAGCGTACATTCCAAAATCATCGTAGGACATTAGTGAACATATTTGTATAGTATACTTAACTCATGTTTGGCAAAACAAAAAAAAAAAAAACGATTTTTTTTTAACATGCTTGCCTCCTGTGGTTTATTCTGTCTGTCTGTCTGTCTGTCTGTCTGTCTGTCTGTCTGTCTGTCTGTCTGTCTGTCTGTCTGTCTGTCTGTCAGGCTGTCTGTCAGGCTGTCTGCAAAGCTGTGATAGGACATGGCTCAGTGTTTGTCAATTTGCTCTACAATGGCATTTGATGAATAGCGGCAATTTGTTCAATGGTGGCCTTTGCGAAACAGGGGCAATTTGCTTAACGGTGGCCTTTGCGAAACAGGGGCATTCTGCTCAATGGTGGCCTTTGCGAAACAGGGGCAATTTGCTCTACAACGGCAATTGATGAGTAGCTGCATTTTGTTCAATGGTGGCCTTTGCTATAAACAGGGGCAATTTGCTTAACGGTGGCCTTTTCACCTGCAGCAATTGGCAATTGACAGCCAGCTAACAGTTGGCAGCCACTTTAAACTTAGCCATGAAGAGCCTAGCTCGACCTTTGGCAGCCGCCTTGTGAACGGCTGCCAGCTGGCAATTGGCAGCCAGCTAACAGTTGGCAACCAGCTGTTAACAGCTAACAGTTGGCAGCCAGCTGGCAATTGGCAGCCGGCTGACAATTGCCAGCTGGCAATTGGCAGCCATTGACAGTATACAGCCGCTTTGGCAGCCGCCTTGTGAACGGCTGCCAGGTGGCAATTGGCAGCCAGCTAACAGTTGGTACCAGCTGTTAACACTAACAGTTGGCAGCCAGCTGGCAATTGACAGCCAGCTAACAGTTGGCAGCCACTTTAAACTTAGCCATGAAGAGCCTAGCTCGACCTTTGGCAGCCGCCTTGTGAACGGCTGCCAGCTGGCCTTGGCAGCCAGCTAACAGTTGGCAACCAGCTGTTAACAGCTAACAGTTGGCAGCCAGCTGGCAATTGACAGCCAGCTAACAGTTGGCAGCCACTTTAAACTTAGCCATGAAGAGCCTAGCTCGACCTTTGGCAGCCGCCTTGTGTACGGCT